>NW_028116733.1:0-94130 GCF_964273445.1 Streptopelia decaocto | reverse complement strand
ACTTTGAAAAAGACTTTGAAAAAATTTCAACTGGAATTTTAGCCATTTTGACGTGAAATTGTAAAATGTGGACATGGATTTTGAAAATTCTAGAGAGAATTTTAAAAGCTTCAACAGAATTTCAACAATTTGAGAGGGATTTGAAAAGTTTCAATGGGAATGGAAGAATTGGGACAAAAATTGGAAAAACTTTTAAGGACTTTGAAAAAATTTCAACTGGAATTTTAGCATTTTTTTTACGTGAAATTGTAAACATGTGGACATGGATTTTGAAAATTCTAGAGAAGAATTTTAAAAGGTTCAACAGAATTTCAACAATTTTGAGAGGGGATTTGAAAAGTTTCAATGGGAATGGGAAGAATTGGGACAAAAATTGGAAAATTTTTAAGGGACTTTGAAAAAATTTCAACTGGAATTTTAGCCATTTTTTACGTGAAATTGTAAACATGTGGACGTGGATTTTGAAAATTCTAGAGAGAATTTAAAAGCTTCAACAGAATTTCAACAATTTTGAGAGGGATTTGAAAAGTTTCAATGGGAATGGGAAGAATTGGGACAAAAATTGGAAAAATTTTAAGGGACTTTGAAAAAATTTCAACTGGAATTTTAGCCATTTTTTTACGTGAAATTGTAAACATGTGGACATGGATTTTGAAAATTCTAGAGAGAATTTTAAAAGCTTCAAGAGAATTTCAACAATTTTGAGAGGGATTTGAAAAAGTTTCAATGGGAATGGGAAGAATTGGGACAAAAATTGGAAAATTTTTAAGGGACTTTGAAAAAATTTCAACTGGAATTTTAGCCATTTTTTGACGTGAAATTGTAAACATGTGGCCATGGATTTTGAAAATTCTAGAGAGAATTTTAAAAGCTTTAACAGAATTTCAACAATTTTGAGAGGGATTTGGAAAAGTTTCAATGGGAATGGGAAGAATTGGGACAAAAATTGGAAAATTTTTAAGGACTTTGAAAAAATTTCAACTGGAATTTTAGCCATTTTTTGACGTGAAATTGTAAACATGTGGACATGATTTTGAAAATTCTAGAGAGAATTTTAAAAGCTTCAAGAGAATTTCAACAATTTTGAGAGGGATTTGAAAAGTTCAATGGGAATGGGAAGAATTGGGACAAAAATTGGAAAATTTTTAAGGGACTTTGAAAAAATTTCAACTGGAATTTTAGCATTTTTTTTACGTGAAATTGTAAAAATGTGGCCATGGATTTGAAAATTCTAGAGAGAATTTTAAAAGCTTCAAGAGAATTTCAACAATTTTGAGAGGGATTTGAAAAGTTTCAATGGGAATGGGAAGAATTGGGACAAAAATTGGAAAATTTTTAAGGGACTTTGAAAAAATTTCAACTGGAATTTTAGCCATTTTTTGACGTGAATTGTAAACATGTGGCCATGGATTTTGAAAATTCTAGAGAGAATTTTAAAAGCTTCAAGAGAATTTCAACAATTTGAGAGGGATTTGAAAAGCTTCAATGGGGAATGGAAGAATTGGGACAAAAATTGGAAATTTTTAAGGGACTTTGAAAAATTTCAACTGGAATTTTAGCCATTTTTTGACGTGAAATTGTAAACATGTGGACATGGATTTTGAAAATTCTAGAGAGAATTTTAAAAGCTTCAACAGAATTTCAACAATTTTGAGAGGGATTTGAAAAGTTTCAATGGGAATGGGAAGAATTGGGACAAAAATTGGAAAACTTTTAAGGGACTTTGAAAAAATTTCAACTGGAATTTTAGCATTTTTTTTACGTGAAATTGTAAACATGTGGACATGGATTTTGAAAATTCTAGAGAGAATTTTAAAAGGTTCAACAGAATTTCAACAATTTTGAGAGGGATTTGAAAAGTTTCAATGGGAATGGGAAGAATTGGGACAAAAATTGGAAAATTTTTAAGGGACTTTGAAAAAATTTCAACTGGAATTTTAGCCATTTTGTTACGTGAAATTGTAAACATGTGGACGTGGATTTTGAAAATTCTAGAGAGAATTTAAAAGCTTCAACAGAATTTCAACAATTTTGAGAGGGATTTGAAAAGTTTCAATGGGAATGGGAAGAATTGGGACAAAAATTGGAAAATTTTTAAGGGACTTTGAAAAAATTTCAACTGGAATTTTAGCATTTTTTTTACGTGAAATTGTAAAAATGTGGCCATGGATTTTGAAAATTCTAGAGAGAATTTTAAAAGCTTCAAGAGAATTTCAACAATTTTGAGAGGGATTTGAAAAGTTTCAATGGGAATGGGAAGAATTGGGACAAAAATTGGAAAATTTTGAAGGGACTTTGAAAAAATTTCAACTGGAATTTTAGCCATTTTTTGACGTGAAATTGTAAACATGTGGCCATGGATTTTGAAAATTCTAGAGAGAATTTTAAAAGCTTCAAGAGAATTTCAACAAATTTTGAGAGGGATTTGAAAAGTTTCAATGGGAATGGGAAGAATTGGGACAAAAATTGGAAATTTTAAGGGACTTTGAAAAAATTTCAACTGGAATTTTAGCCATTTTTTGACGTGAAATTGTAAACATGTGGACATGGATTTTGAAAATTCTAGAGAGAATTTTAAAAGCTTCAACAGAATTTCAACAATTTTGAGAGGGATTTGAAAAGTTTCAATGGGAATGGGAAGAATTGGGACAAAAATTGGAAAACTTTTAAGGGACTTTGAAAAAATTTCAACTGGAATTTTAGCATTTTTTTACGTGAAATTGTAAACATGTGGACATGGATTTTGAAAATTCTAGAGAGAATTTTAAAAGGTTCAACAGAATTTCAACAATTTTGAGAGGGATTTGAAAAGTTTCAATGGGAATGGGAAGAATTGGGACAAAAATTGGAAAATTTTTAAGGGACTTTGAAAAAATTTCAACTGGAAATTTTAGCCATTTTGTTACATGAAATGTAAACATGTGGACATGGATTTTGAAAATTCTAGAGAGAATTTTAAAAAGCTTCAACAGAATTTCAACAATTTTGAGAGGATTTGAAAAGTTTCAATGGGAATGGGAAGAATTGGGACAAAAATTGGAAAACTTTTAAGGGACTTTGAAAAATTTCAACTGGAATTTTAGCATTTTTTTACGTGAAATTGTAAACATGTGGACATGGATTTTGAAAATTCTAGAGAGAATTTTAAAAGCTTCAAGAGAATTTCAACAATTTGAGAGGGATTTGAAAAGTTTCAATGGAATGGGAAGAATTGGGACAAAAATTGGAAAATTTTTAAGGGACTTTGAAAAAATTTCAACTGGAATTTTAGCCATTTTTTGACGTGAAATTGTAAACATGTGGACATGGATTTTGAAAATTCTAGAGAGAATTTTAAAAGCTTCAACAGAATTTCAACAATTTTGAGAGGGATTTGAAAAGTTTCAATGGGAATGGGAAGAATTGGGACAAAAATTGGAAAACTTTTAAGGACTTTGAAAAAAATTTCAACTGGAATTTTAGCATTTTTTTTACGTGAAATTGTAAACATGTGGACATGGATTTTGAAAATTCTAGAGAGAATTTTAAAAGGTTCAACAGAATTTCAACAATTTTGAGAGGGATTTGAAAAGTTTCAATGGGAATGGGAAGAATTGGGACAAAAATTGGAAAATTTTTAAGGGACTTTGAAAAAATTTCAACTGAATTTTAGCCATTTTGTTACGTGAAATTGTAAACATGTGGACGTGGATTTTGAAAATTCTAGAGAGAATTTTAAAAGCTTCAACAGAATTTCAACAATTTTGAGAGGGATTGAAAAGTTTCAATGGGAATGGGAAGAATTGGGACAAAAATTGGAAAATTTTTAAGGGACTTTGAAAAAATTTCAACTGGAATTTTAGCATTTTTTTTACGTGAAATTGTAAAAATGTGGCCATGGATTTTGAAAATTCTAGAGAGAATTTTAAAAGCTTCAAGAGAATTTCAACAATTTTGAGAGGGATTTGAAAAGTTTCAATGGAATGGGAAGAATTGGGACAAAAATTGGAAAATTTTGAAGGACTTTGAAAAAATTTCAACATGGAATTTTAGCCATTTTTTGACGTGAAATTGTAAACATGTGGCCATGGATTTGAAAATTCTAGAGAGAATTTTAAAAGCTTCAAGAGAATTTCAACAATTTTGAGAGGGATTTGAAAAGTTTCAATGGGAATGGGAAGAATTGGGACAAAAATTGGAAAATTTTTAAGGGACTTTGAAAAAATTTCAACTGGAATTTTAGCCATTTTTTGACGTGAAATTGTAAACATGTGGACATGGATTTTGAAAATTCTAGAGAGAATTTTAAAAGCTTCAACAGAATTTCAACAATTTTGAGAGGGATTTGAAAAGTTTCAATGGGAATGGGACAAAAATTGGAAAACTTTTAAGGGACTTTGAAAAAATTTCAACTGGAATTTTAGCATTTTTTTTACGTGAAATTGTAAACATGTGGACATGGATTTTGAAAATTCTAGAGAGAATTTTAAAAGGTTCAACAGAATTTCAACAATTTTGAGAGGGATTTGAAAAGTTTCAATGGGAATGGGAAGAATTGGGACAAAAATTGGAAAATTTTTAAGGGACTTTGAAAAATTTCAACTGGAATTTTAGCCATTTTGTTACATGAAATTGTAAACATGTGGACATGGATTTTGAAAATTCTAGAGAGAATTTAAAAGCTTCAACAGAATTTCAACAATTTTGAGAGGGATTTGAAAAGTTTCAATGGGAATGGGAAGAATTGGGACAAAAATTGGAAAACTTTTAAGGGACTTTGAAAAAATTTCAACTGGAATTTTAGCATTTTTTTTACGTGAAATTGTAAACATGTGGACATGGATTTTGAAAATTCTAGAGAGAATTTTAAAAGCTTCAACAGAATTTCAACAATTTTGAGAGGGATTTGAAAAGTTTCAATGGGAATGGGAAGAATTGGGACAAAAATTGGAAAATTTTTAAGGGACTTTGAAAAAATTTCAACTGGAATTTTAGCCATTTTTTGACGTGAAATTGTAAACATGTGGACATGGATTTTGAAAATTCTAGAGAGAATTTTAAAAGGTTCAACAGAATTTCAACAATTTTGAGAGGGATTTGAAAAGTTTCAATGGGAATGGGAAGAATTGGGACAAAAATTGGAAAACTTTTAAGGGACTTTGAAAAAATTTCAACTGGAATTTTAGCATTTTTTTTACGTGAAATTGTAAACATGTGGACATGGATTTTGAAAATTCTAGAGAGAATTTTAAAAGCTTCAACAGAATTTCAACAATTTTGAGAGGGATTTGAAAAGTTTCAATGGGAATGGGAAGAATTGGGACAAAAATTGGAAAATTTTTAAGGGACTTTGAAAAAATTTCAACTGGAATTTTAGCCATTTTTTGACGTGAAATTGTAAACATGTGGACATGGATTTTGAAAATTCTAGAGAGAATTTAAAAGCTTCAAGAGAATTTCAACAATTTTGAGAGGGATTTGAAAAGTTTCAATGGGAATGGGAAGAATTGGGACAAAAATTGGAAAATTTTTAAGGGACTTTGAAAAAATTTCAACTGGAATTTTAGCAATTTTTTGACGTGAAATTGTAAACATGTGGCCATGGATTTTGAAAATTCTAGAGAGAATTTTAAAAGCTTCAAGAGAATTTCAACAATTTTGAGAGGGATTTGAAAAGTTTCAATGGGAATGGGAAGAATTGGGACAAAAATTGGAAAAATTTTAAGGGACTTTGAAAAAATTTCAACTGGAATTTTAGCAATTTTTTGACGTGAAATTGTAAACATGTGGCCATGGATTTTGAAAATTCTAGAGAGAATTTTAAAAGCTTCAACAGAATTTCAACAATTTTGAGAGGGATTTGAAAAGTTTCAATGGGAATGGGAAGAATTGGGACAAAAATTGGAAAACTTTTAAGGGACTTTGAAAAAATTTCAACTGGAATTTTAGCATTTTTTTTACGTGAAATTGTAAACATGTGGACATGGATTTTGAAAATTCTAGAGAGAATTTTAAAAGCTTCAACAGAATTTCAACAATTTTGAGAGGGATTTGAAAAGTTTCAATGGGAATGGGAAGAATTGGGACAAAAATTGGAAAATTTTTAAGGGACTTTGAAAAAATTTCAACTGGAATTTTAGCCATTTTTGACGTGAAATTGTAAACATGTGGACATGGATTTTGAAAATTCTAGAGAGAATTTTAAAAGCTTCAAGAGAATTTCAACAATTTTGAGAGGGATTTGAAAAGTTTCAATGGGAATGGGAAGAATTGGGACAAAAATTGGAAAATTTTTAAGGGACTTTGAAAAAATTTCAACTGGAATTTTAGCAATTTTTTGACGTGAAATTGTAAACATGTGGACATGGATTTTGAAAATTCTAGAGAGAATTTTAAAAGCTTCAACAGAATTTCAACAATTTTGAGAGGGATTTGAAAAGTTTCAATGGGAATGGGAAGAATTGGGACAAAAATTGGAAAAATTTTAAGGGACTTTGAAAAAATTTCAACTGGAATTTTAGCAATTTTTTGACGTGAAATTGTAAACATGTGGCCATGGATTTTGAAAATTCTAGAGAGAATTTTAAAAGCTTTAACAGAATTTCAACAATTTTGAGAGGGATTTGAAAAGTTTCAATGGGAATGGGAAGAATTGGGACAAAAATTGGAAAAATTTTAAGGGACTTTGAAAAAATTTCAACTGGAATTTTAGCAATTTTTTGACGTGAAATTGTAAACATGTGGCCATGGATTTTGAAAATTCTAGAGAGAATTTTAAAAGCTTTAACAGAATTTCTACAATTTTGAGAGGGATTTGAAAAGTTTCAATGGGAATGGGAAGAATTGGGACAAAAATTGGAAAATTTTTCAGGGACTTGGAAAAAATTTCAACTGGAATTTTAGCCATTTTTTGACGTGAAATTGTAAACATGTGGACATGGATTTTGAAAATTCTAGAGAGAATTTTAAAAGCTTCAAGAGAATTTCAACAATTTTGAGAGGGATTTGAAAAGTTTCAATGGGAATGGGAAGAATTGGGACAAAAATTGGAAAATTTTTAAGGGACTTTGAAAAAATTTCAACTGGAATTTTAGCCATTTTTTGACGTGAAATTGTAAACATGTGGACATGGATTTTGAAAATTCTAGAGAGAATTTTAAAAGCTTCAACAGAATTTCAACAATTTTGAGAGGGATTTGAAAAGTTTCAATGGGAATGGGAAGAATTGGGACAAAAATTGGAAAACTTTTAAGGGACTTTGAAAAAATTTCAACTGGAATTTTAGCATTTTTTTTACGTGAAATTGTAAACATGTGGCCAATGGATTTTGAAAATTCTAGAGAGAATTTTAAAAGCTTCAAGAGAATTTCAACAATTTTGAGAGGGATTTGAAAAGTTTCAATGGGAATGGGAAGAATTGGGACAAAAATTGGAAAATTTTTAAGGGACTTTGAAAAAATTTCAACTGGAATTTTAGCCATTTTTTGACGTGAAATTGTAAACATGTGGACATGGATTTTGAAAATTCTAGAGAGAATTTTAAAAGCTTCAAGAGAATTTCAACAATTTTGAGAGGGATTTGAAAAGTTTCAATGGGAATGGGAAGAATTGGGACAAAAATTGGAAAATTTTTAAGGGACTTTGAAAAAATTTCAACTGGAATTTTAGCCATTTTTTGACGTGAAATTGTAAACATGTGGCCATGGATTTTGAAAATTCTAGAGAGAATTTTAAAAGCTTTAACAGAATTTCAACAATTTTGAGAGGAATTTGAAAAGTTTCAATGGGAATGGGAAGAATTGGGACAAAAATTGGAAAACTTTTAAGGGACTTTGAAAAAATTTCAACTAGAATTTTAGCAATTTTTTGACGTGAAATTGTAAACATGTGGACATGGATTTTGAAAATTCTAGAGAGAATTTTAAAAGCTTCAACAGAATTTCAACAATTTTGAGAGGGATTTGAAAAGTTTCAATGGGAATGGGAAGAATTGGGACAAAAATTGGAAAATTTTTCAGGGACTTGGAAAAAATTTCAACTGGAATTTTAGCCATTTTTTGACGTGAAATTGTAAACATGTGGCCATGGATTTTGAAAATTCTAGAGAGAATTTTAAAAGCTTCAAGAGAATTTCAACAATTTTGAGAGGGATTTGAAAAGTTTCAATGGGAATGGGAAGAATTGGGACAAAAATTGGAAAATTTTTAAGGGACTTTGAAAAAATTTCAACTGGAATTTTAGCCATTTTTTGACGTGAAATTGTAAACATGTGGCCATGGATTTTGAAAATTCTAGAGAGAATTTTAAAAGCTTTAACAGAATTTCAACAATTTTGAGAGGGATTTGAAAAGTTTCAATGGGAATGGGAAGAATTGGGACAAAAATTGGAAAAATTTTAAGGGACTTTGAAAAAATTTCAACTGGAATTTTAGCAATTTTTTGACGTGAAATTGTAAACATGTGGCCATGGATTTTGAAAATTCTAGAGAGAATTTTAAAAGCTTTAACAGAATTTCTACAATTTTGAGAGGGATTTGAAAAGTTTCAATGGGAATGGGAAGAATTGGGACAAAAATTGGAAAATTTTTAAGGGACTTGGAAAAAATTTCAACTGGAATTTTAGCCATTTTTTGACGTGAAATTGTAAACATGTGGACATGGATTTTGAAAATTCTAGAGAGAATTTTAAAAGCTTCAAGAGAATTTCAACAATTTTGAGAGGGATTTGAAAAGTTTCAATGGGAATGGGAAGAATTGGGACAAAAATTGGAAAATTTTTAAGGGACTTTGAAAAAATTTCAACTGGAATTTTAGCCATTTTTTGACGTGAAATTGTAAACATGTGGCCATGGATTTTGAAAATTCTAGAGAGAATTTTAAAAGCTTTAACAGAATTTCAACAATTTTGAGAGGGATTTGAAAAGTTTCAATGGGAATGGGAAGAATTGGGACAAAAATTGGAAATTTTTTAAGGGACTTTGAAAAAATTTCAACTGGAATTTTAGCAATTTTTTGACGTGAAATTGTAAACATGTGGACATGGATTTTGAAAATTCTAGAGAGAATTTTAAAAGCTTCAACAGAATTTCAACAATTTTGAGAGGAATTTGAAAAGTTTCAATGGGAATGGGAAGAATTGGGACAAAAATTGGAAAATTTTTAAGGGACTTTGAAAAAATTTCAACTGGAATTTTAGCCATTTTTTGACGTGAAATTGTAAACATGTGGACATGGATTTTGAAAATTCTAGAGAGAATTTTAAAAGCCTCAAGAGAATTTCAAAAATTTTGAGAGGGATTTGAAAAGTTTCAATGGGAATGGGAAGAATTGGGACAAAATTGGAAAATTTTTAAGGGACTTTGAAAAAATTTCAACTGGAATTTTAGCCATTTTGTTACGTGAAATTGTAAACATGTGGACATGAATTTTGAAAATTCTAGAGAGAATTTTAAAAGCTTCAAGAGAATTTCAACAATTTTGAGAGGGATTTGAAAAGTTTCAATGGCAATGGGAAGAATTGGGACAAAAATTGGAAAATTTTTAAGGGACTTTGAAAAAATTTCAACTGGAATTTTAGCCATTTTTTGACGTGAAATTGTAAACATGTGGCCATGGATTTCGAAAATTCTAGAGAGAATTTTAAAAGCTTCAAGAGAATTTCAACAATTTTGAGAGGGATTTGAAAAGTTTCAATGGGAATGGGAAGAATTGGGACAAAAATTGGAAAATTTTTAAGGGACTTTGAAAAAATTTCAACTGGAATGTTAGCCAATTTTTGACGTGAAATTGTAAACATGTGGACATGGATTTTGAAAATTCTAGAGAGAATTTTAAAAGCTTCAAGAGAATTTCAACAATTTTGAGAGGGATTTGAAAAGTTTCAATGGGAATGGGAAGAATTGGGACAAAAATTGGAAAATTTTTAAGGGACTTTGAAAAAATTTCAACTGGAATTTTAGCAATTTTTTGACGTGAAATTGTAAACATGTGGACATGGATTTTGAAAATTCTAGAGAGAATTTTAAAAGCTTCAAGAGAATTTCAACAATTTTGAGAGGGATTTGAAAAGTTTCAATGGGAATGGGAAGAATTGGGACAAAAATTGGAAAATTTTTAAGGGACTTTGAAAAAATTTCAACTGGAATTTTAGCATTTTTTTTACGTGAAATTGTAAAAATGTGGCCATGGATTTTGAAAATTCTAGAGAGAATTTTAAAAGCTTCAAGAGAATTTCAACAATTTTGAGAGGGATTTGAAAAGTTTCAATGGGAATGGGAAGAATTGGGACAAAAATTGGAAAATTTTTAAGGGACTTTGAAAAAATTTCAACTGGAATTTTAGCATTTTTTGACGTGAAATTGTAAACATGTGGACATGGATTTTGAAAATTCTAGAGAGAATTTTAAAAGGTTCAACAGAATTTCAACAATTTTGAGAGGAATTTGAAAAGTTTCAATGGGAATGGGAAGAATTGGGACAAAAATTGGAAAATTTTTAAGGGACTTTGAAAAAATTTCAACTGGAATTTTAGCATTTTTTTTACGTGAAATTGTAAACATGTGGACATGGATTTTGAAAATTCTAGAGAGAATTTTAAAAGCTTCAACAGAATTTCAACAATTTGAGAGGGATTTGAAAAGTTTCAATGGGAATGGGAAGAATTGGGACAAAAATTGGAAAATTTTTAAGGGACTTTGAAAAAATTTCAACTGGAATTTTAGCCATTTTTTTACGTGAAATTGTAAACATGTGGACATGGATTTTGAAAATTCTAGAGAGAATTTTAAAAGCTTCAACAGAATTTCTACAATTTTGAGAGGGATTTGAAAAGTTTCAATGGGAATGGGAAGAATTGGGACAAAAATTGGAAAATTTTTAAGGGACTTTGAAAAAATTCCAACTGGAATTTTAGCCATTTTTTGACGTGAAATTGTAAACATGTGGACATGGATTTCGAAAATTCTAGAGAGAATTTTAAAAGCTTCAAGAGAATTTCAACAATTTTGAGAGGGATTTGAAAAGTTTCAATGGGAATGGGAAGAATTGGGACAAAAATTGGAAAATTTTTAAGGGACTTTGAAAAAATTTCAACTGGAATTTTAGCCATTTTTTGACGTGAAATTGTAAACATGTGGACATGGATTTTGAAAATTCTAGAGAGAATTTTAAAAGCTTCAAGAGAATTTCAACAATTTTGAGAGGGATTTGAAAAGTTTCAATGGGAATGGGAAGAATTGGGACAAAAATTGGAAAAATTTTAAGGGACTTTGAAAAAATTTCAACTGGAATTTTAGCCATTTTTTTACGTGAAATTGTAAACATGTGGACATGGATTTTGAAAATTCTAGAGAGAATTTTAAAAGCTTCAAGAGAATTTCAACAATTTTGAGAGGGATTTGAAAAGTTTCAATGGGAATGGGAAGAATTGGGACAAAAATTGGAAAATTTTTAAGGGACTTTGAAAAAATTTCAACTGGAATTTTAGCCATTTTGTTACGTGAAATTGTAAACATGTGGCCATGGATTTTGAAAATTCTAGAGAGAATTTTAAAAGCTTCAAGAGAATTTCAACAATTTTGAGAGGGATTTGAAAAGTTTCAATGGGAATGGGAAGAATTGGGACAAAAATTGGAAAATTTTTAAGGGACTTTGAAAAAATTTCAACTGGAATTTTAGCAATTTTTTGACGTGAAATTGTAAACATGTGGACATGGATTTCGAAAATTCTAGAGAGAATTTTAAAAGCTTCAGGAGAATTTCAACAATTTTGAGAGGGATTTGAAAAGTTTCAATGGGAATGGGAAGAATTGGGACAAAAATTGGAAAATTTTTAAGGGACTTTGAAAAAATTTCAACTGGAATTTTAGCCATTTTTTGACGTGAAATTGTAAACATGTGGCCATGGATTTTGAAAATTCTAGAGAGAATTTTAAAAGCTTTAACAGAATTTCAACAATTTTGAGAGGGATTTGAAAAGTTTCAATGGGAATGGGAAGAATTGGGACAAAAATTGGAAATTTTTTAAGGGACTTTGAAAAAATTTCAACTGGAATTTTAGCAATTTTTTGACGTGAAATTGTAAACATGTGGACATGGATTTTGAAAATTCTAGAGAGAATTTTAAAAGCTTCAACAGAATTTCAACAATTTTGAGAGGAATTTGAAAAGTTTCAATGGGAATGGGAAGAATTGGGACAAAAATTGGAAAATTTTTAAGGGACTTTGAAAAAATTTCAACTGGAATTTTAGCCATTTTTTGACGTGAAATTGTAAACATGTGGACATGGATTTTGAAAATTCTAGAGAGAATTTTAAAAGCCTCAAGAGAATTTCAAAAATTTTGAGAGGGATTTGAAAAGTTTCAATGGGAATGGGAAGAATTGGGACAAAAATTGGAAAATTTTTCAGGGACTTGGAAAAAATTTCAACTGGAATTTTAGCCATTTTTTGACGTGAAATTGTAAACATGTGGACATGGATTTTGAAAATTCTAGAGAGAATTTTAAAAGCTTCAAGAGAATTTCAACAATTTTGAGAGGGATTTGAAAAGTTTCAATGGCAATGGGAAGAATTGGGACAAAAATTGGAAAATTTTTAAGGGACTTTGAAAAAATTTCAACTGGAATTTTAGCCATTTTTTGACGTGAAATTGTAAACATGTGGCCATGGATTTCGAAAATTCTAGAGAGAATTTTAAAAGCTTCAAGAGAATTTCAACAATTTTGAGAGGGATTTGAAAAGTTTCAATGGGAATGGGAAGAATTGGGACAAAAATTGGAAAATTTTTAAGGGACTTTGAAAAAATTTCAACTGGAATTTTAGCCATTTTTTGACGTGAAATTGTAAACATGTGGACATGGATTTTGAAAATTCTAGAGAGAATTTTAAAAGCTTCAACAGAATTTCAACAATTTTGAGAGGGATTTGAAAAGTTTCAATGGGAATGGGAAGAATTGGGACAAAAATTGGAAAATTTTTAAGGGACTTTGAAAAAATTTCAACTGGAATTTTAGCAATTTTTTGACGTGAAATTGTAAACATGTGGACATGGATTTTGAAAATTCTAGAGAGAATTTTAAAAGCTTCAAGAGAATTTCAACAATTTTGAGAGGGATTTGAAAAGTTTCAATGGGAATGGGAAGAATTGGGACAAAAATTGGAAAATTTTTAAGGGACTTTGAAAAAATTTCAACTGGAATTTTAGCCATTTTTTGACGTGAAATTGTAAACATGTGGCCATGGATTTTGAAAATTCTAGAGAGAATTTTAAAAGCTTCAAGAGAATTTCACCAATTTGGAGAGGGATTTGAAAAGTTTCAATGGGAATGGGAAGAATTGGGACAAAAATTGGAAAATTTTTAAGGGACTTTGAAAAAATTTCAACTGGAATTTTAGCCATTTTTTGACGTGAAATTGTAAACATGTGGACATGGATTTTGAAAATTCTAGAGAGAATTTTAAAAGGTTCAACAGAATTTCAACAATTTTGAGAGGAATTTGAAAAGTTTCAATGGGAATGGGAAGAATTGGGACAAAAATTGGAAAATTTTTAAGGGACTTTGAAAAAATTTCAACTGGAATTTTAGCAATTTTTTGACGTGAAATTGTAAACATGTGGACATGGATTTTGAAAATTCTAGAGAGAATTTTAAAAGGTTCAACAGAATTTCAACAATTTTGAGAGGAATTTGAAAAGTTTCAATGGGAATGGGAAGAATTGGGACAAAAATTGGAAAATTTTTAAGGGACTTTGAAAAAATTTCAACTGGAATTTTAGCATTTTTTTTACGTGAAATTGTAAACATGTGGACATGGATTTTGAAAATTCTAGAGAGAATTTTAAAAGCTTCAAGAGAATTTCAACAATTTTGAGAGGGATTTGAAAAGTTTCAATGGGAATGGGAAGAATTGGGACAAAAATTGGAAAATTTTTAAGGGACTTTGAAAAAATTTCAACTGGAATTTTAGCAATTTTTTGACGTGAAATTGTAAACATGTGGACATGGATTTCGAAAATTCTAGAGAGAATTTTAAAAGCTTCAACAGAATTTCTACAATTTTGAGAGGGATTTGAAAAGTTTCAATGGGAATGGGAAGAATTGGGACAAAAATTGGAAAATTTTTAAGGGACTTTGAAAAAATTCCAACTGGAATTTTAGCCATTTTTTGACGTGAAATTGTAAACATGTGGACATGGATTTCGAAAATTCTAGAGAGAATTTTAAAAGCTTCAAGAGAATTTCAACAATTTTGAGAGGGATTTGAAAAGTTTCAATGGGAATGGGAAGAATTGGGACAAAAATTGGAAAATTTTTAAGGGACTTTGAAAAAATTTCAACTGGAATTTTAGCCATTTTTTGACGTGAAATTGTAAACATGTGGACATGGATTTTGAAAATTCTAGAGAGAATTTTAAAAGCTTCAAGAGAATTTCAACAATTTTGAGAGGGATTTGAAAAGTTTCAATGGGAATGGGAAGAATTGGGACAAAAATTGGAAAAATTTTAAGGGACTTTGAAAAAATTTCAACTGGAATTTTAGCCATTTTTTTACGTGAAATTGTAAACATGTGGACATGGATTTTGAAAATTCTAGAGAGAATTTTAAAAGCTTCAAGAGAATTTCAACAATTTTGAGAGGGATTTGAAAAGTTTCAATGGGAATGGGAAGAATTGGGACAAAAATTGGAAAATTTTTAAGGGACTTTGAAAAAATTTCAACTGGAATTTTAGCCATTTTGTTACGTGAAATTGTAAACATGTGGCCATGGATTTTGAAAATTCTAGAGAGAATTTTAAAAGCTTCAAGAGAATTTCAACAATTTTGAGAGGGATTTGAAAAGTTTCAATGGGAATGGGAAGAATTGGGACAAAAATTGGAAAATTTTTAAGGGACTTTGAAAAAATTTCAACTGGAATTTTAGCAATTTTTTGACGTGAAATTGTAAACATGTGGACATGGATTTCGAAAATTCTAGAGAGAATTTTAAAAGCTTCAGGAGAATTTCAACAATTTTGAGAGGGATTTGAAAAGTTTCAATGGGAATGGGAAGAATTGGGACAAAAATTGGAAAATTTTTAAGGGACTTTGAAAAAATTTCAACTGGAATTTTAGCCATTTTTTGACGTGAAATTGTAAACATGTGGCCATGGATTTTGAAAATTCTAGAGAGAATTTTAAAAGCTTCAACAGAATTTCAACAATTTTGAGAGGGATTTGAAAAGTTTCAATGGGAATGGGAAGAATTGGGACAAAAATTGGAAATTTTTTAAGGGACTTTGAAAAAATTCCAACTGGAATTTTAGCCATTTTTTGACGTGAAATTGTAAACATGTGGACATGGATTTCGAAAATTCTAGAGAGAATTTTAAAAGCTTCAAGAGAATTTCAACAATTTGGAGAGGGATTTGAAAAGTTTCAATGGGAATGGGAAGAATTGGGACAAAAATTGGAAAATTTTTAAGGGACTTTGAAAAAATTTCAACTGGAATTTTAGCCATTTTGTTACGTGAAATTGTAAACATGTGGCCATGGATTTTGAAAATTCTAGAGAGAATTTTAAAAGCTTCAAGAGAATTTCAACAATTTTGAGAGGGATTTGAAAAGTTTCAATGGGAATGGGAAGAATTGGGACAAAAATTGGAAAATTTTTAAGGGACTTTGAAAAAATTTCAACTGGAATTTTAGCAATTTTTTGACGTGAAATTGTAAACATGTGGACATGGATTTCGAAAATTCTAGAGAGAATTTTAAAAGCTTCAACAGAATTTCAACAATTTTGAGAGGGATTTGAAAAGTTTCAATGGGAATGGGAAGAATTGGGACAAAAATTGGAAAATTTTTAAGGGACTTTGAAAAAATTTCAACTGGAATTTTAGCCATTTTTTTACGTGAAATTGTAAACATGTGGACATGGATTTTGAAAATTCTAGAGAGAATTTTAAAAGCTTCAACAGAATTTCTACAATTTTGAGAGGGATTTGAAAAGTTTCAATGGGAATGGGAAGAATTGGGACAAAAATTGGAAAATTTTTAAGGGACTTTGAAAAAATTCCAACTGGAATTTTAGCCATTTTTTGACGTGAAATTGTAAACATGTGGACATGGATTTCGAAAATTCTAGAGAGAATTTTAAAAGCTTCAAGAGAATTTCAACAATTTGGAGAGGGATTTGAAAAGTTTCAATGGGAATGGGAAGAATTGGGACAAAAATTGGAAAATTTTTAAGGGACTTTGAAAAAATTTCAACTGGAATTTTAGCCATTTTTTGACGTGAAATTGTAAACATGTGGCCATGGATTTTGAAAATTCTAGAGAGAATTTTAAAAGCTTTAACAGAATTTCAACAATTTTGAGAGGGATTTGAAAAGTTTCAATGGGAATGGGAAGAATTGGGACAAAAATTGGAAAACTTTTAAGGGACTTTGAAAAAATTTCAACTGGAATTTTAGCAATTTCTTGACGTGAAATTGTAAACATGTGGACATGGATTTTGAAAATTCTAGAGAGAATTTTAAAAGCTTCAAGAGAATTTCAACAATTTTGAGAGGGATTTGAAAAGTTTCAATGGGAATGGGAAGAATTGGGACAAAAATTGGAAAATTTTTAAGGGACTTTGAAAAAATTTCAACTGGAATTTTAGCCATTTTGTTACGTGAAATTGTAAACATGTGGCCATGGATTTTGAAAATTCTAGAGAGAATTTTAAAAGCTTCAAGAGAATTTCAACAATTTTGAGAGGGATTTGAAAAGTTTCAATGGGAATGGGAAGAATTGGGACAAAAATTGGAAAATTTTTAAGGGACTTTGAAAAAATTTCAACTGGAATTTTAGCAATTTTTTGACGTGAAATTGTAAACATGTGGACATGGATTTCGAAAATTCTAGAGAGAATTTTAAAAGCTTCAGGAGAATTTCAACAATTTTGAGAGGGATTTGAAAAGTTTCAATGGGAATGGGAAGAATTGGGACAAAAATTGGAAAATTTTTAAGGGACTTTGAAAAAATTTCAACTGGAATTTTAGCCATTTTTTGACGTGAAATTGTAAACATGTGGACATGGATTTTGAAAATTCTAGAGAGAATTTTAAAAGCTTCAAGAGAATTTCAACCATTTGGAGAGGGATTTGAAAAGTTTCAATGGGAATGGGAAGAATTGGGACAAAAATTGGAAAACTTTTAAGGGACTTTGAAAAAATTTCAACTGGAATTTTAGCAATTTTTTGACGTGAAATTGTAAACCTGTGGCCATGGATTTTGAAAATTCTAGAGAGAATTTTAAAAGCTTCAAGAGAATTTCAACAATTTTGAGAGGGATTTGAAAAGTTTCAATGGGAATGGGAAGAATTGGGACAAAAATTGGAAAATTTTTAAGGGACTTTGAAAAAATTTCAACTGGAATTTTAGGCATTTTTTGACGTGAAATTGTAAACATGTGGACATGGATTTTGAAAATTCTAGAGAGAATTTTAAAAGCTTCAACAGAATTTCAACAATTTTGAGAGGGATTTGAAAAGTTTCAATGGGAATGGGAAGAATTGGGACAAAAATTGGAAAATTTTTCAGGGACTTGGAAAAAATTTCAACTGGAATTTTAGCAATTTTTTGACGTGAAATTGTAAACATGTGGACATGGATTTTGAAAATTCTAGAGAGAATTTTAAAAGCTTTAACAGAATTTCTACAATTTTGAGAGGGATTTGAAAAGTTTCAATGGGAATGGGAAGAATTGGGACAAAAATTGGAAAATTTTTAAGGGACTTTGAAAAAATTTCAACTGGAATTTTAGCCATTTTTTGACGTGAAATTGTAAACATGTGGCCATGGATTTTGAAAATTCTAGAGAGAATTTTAAAAGCTTCAAGAGAATTTCAACAATTTTGAGAGGGATTTGAAAAGTTTCAATGGGAATGGGAAGAATTGGGACAAAAATTGGAAAACTTTTAAGGGACTTTGAAAAAATTTCAACTGGAATTTTAGCAATTTTTTGACGTGAAATTGTAAACATGTGGACATGGATTTTGAAAATTCTAGAGAGAATTTTAAAAGCTTCAACAGAATTTCAACAATTTTGAGAGGAATTTGAAAAGTTTCAATGGGAATGGGAAGAATTGGGACAAAAATTGGAAAATTTTTAAGGGACTTTGAAAAAATTTCAACTGGAATTTTAGCATTTTTTTACGTGAAATTGTAAACATGTGGCCATGGATTTTGAAAATTCTAGAGAGAATTTTAAAAGCTTCAAGAGAATTTCAACAATTTTGAGAGGGATTTGAAAAGTTTCAATGGGAATGGGAAGAATTGGGACAAAAATTGGAAAACTTTTAAGGGACTTTGAAAAAATTTCAACTGGAATTTTAGCCATTTTGTTACGTGAAATTGTAAACATGTGGACATGGATTTTGAAAATTCTAGAGAGAATTTTAAAAGCTTCAACAGAATTTCAACAATTTTGAGAGGGATTTGAAAAGTTTCAATGGGAATGGGAAGAATTGGGACAAAAATTGGAAAATTTTTAAGGGACTTTGAAAAAATTTCAACTGGAATTTTAGCCATTTTTTTATGTGAAATTGTAAACATGTGGCCATGGATTTTGAAAATTCTAGAGAGAATTTTAAAAGCTTCAAGAGAATTTCAACAATTTTGAGAGGGATTTGAAAAGTTTCAATGGGAATGGGAAGAATTGGGACAAAAATTGGAAAATTTTTAAGGGACTTTGAAAAAATTTCAACTGGAATTTTAGCAATTTTTTGACGTGAAATTGTAAACATGTGGACATGGATTTTGAAAATTCTAGAGAGAATTTTAAAAGCTTCAAGAGAATTTCAACAATTTGGAGAGGGATTTGAAAAGTTTCAATGGGAATGGGAAGAATTGGGACAAAAATTGGAAAATTTTTAAGGGACTTTGAAAAAATTTCAACTGGAATTTTAGCCATTTTTTGACGTGAAATTGTAAACATGTGGCCATGGATTTTGAAAATTCTAGAGAGAATTTTAAAAGCTTCAAGAGAATTTCAACCATTTGGAGAGGGATTTGAAAAGTTTCAATGGGAATGGGAAGAATTGGGACAAAAATTGGAAAATTTTTAAGGGACTTTGAAAAAATTTCAACTGGAATTTTAGCAATTTTTTGACGTGAAATTGTAAACATGTGGCCATGGATTTTGAAAATTCTAGAGAGAATTTTAAAAGCTTCAAGAGAATTTCAACAATTTGGAGAGGGATTTGAAAAGTTTCAATGGGAATGGGAAGAATTGGGACAAAAATTGGAAAATTTTTCAGGGACTTTGAAAAAATTTCAACTGGAATTTTAGCCATTTTTTTATGTGAAATTGTAAACATGTGGACATGGATTTTGAAAATTCTAGAGAGAATTTTAAAAGCTTCAAGAGAATTTCAACAATTTTGAGAGGGATTTGAAAAGTTTCAATGGGAATGGGAAGAATTGGGACAAAAATTGGAAAATTTTTAAGGGACTTTGAAAAAATTTCAACTGGAATTTTAGCCATTTTTTTATGTGAAATTGTAAACATGTGGACATGGATTTTGAAAATTCTAGAGAGAATTTTAAAAGCTTCAACAGAATTTCAACAATTTTGAGAGGGATTTGAAAAGTTTCAATGGGAATGGGAAGAATTGGGACAAAAATTGGAAAATTTTTAAGGGACTTTGAAAAAATTTCAACTGGAATTTTAGCCATTTTTTGACGTGAAATTGTAAACATGTGGACATGGATTTTGAAAATTCTAGAGAGAATTTTAAAAGGTTCAACAGAATTTCAACAATTTGGAGAGGGATTTGAAAAGTTTCAATGGGAATGGGAAGAATTGGGACAAAAATTGGAAAATTTTTAAGGGACTTTGAAAAAATTTCAACTGGAATTTTAGTCATTTTTTGACGTGAAATTGTAAACATGTGGCCATGGATTTTGAAAATTCTAGAGAGAATTTTAAAAGTTTTAACAGAATTTCAACAATTTTGAGAGGAATTTGAAAAGTTTCAATGGGAATGGGAAGAATTGGGACAAAAATTGGAAAATTTTTAAGGGACTTTGAAAAAATTTCAACTGGAATTTTAGCCATTTTTTGACGTGAAATTGTAAACATGTGGCCATGGATTTTGAAAATTCTAGAGAGAATTTTAAAAGCTTCAAGAGAATTTCAACAATTTTGAGAGGGATTTGAAAAGTTTCAATGGGAATGGGAAGAATTGGGACAAAAATTGGAAAATTTTTAAGGGACTTTGAAAAAATTTCAACTGGAATTTTAGCCATTTTTTGACGTGAAATTGTAAACATGTGGACATGGATTTTGAAAATTCTAGAGAGAATTTTAAAAGCTTCAAGAGAATTTCAACAATTTTGAGAGGGATTTGAAAAGTTTCAATGGGAATGGGAAGAATTGGGACAAAAATTGGAAAATTTTTCAGGGACTTTGAAAAAATTTCAACTGGAATTTTAGCCATTTTTTGACGTGAAATTGTAAACATGTGGACATGGATTTTGAAAATTCTAGAGAGAATTTTAAAAGCTTCAACAGAATTTCAACAATTTTGAGAGGGATTTGAAAAGTTTCAATGGGAATGGGAAGAATTGGGACAAAAATTGGAAAATTTTTAAGGGACTTTGAAAAAATTTCAACTGGAATTTTAGCAATTTTTTGACGTGAAATTGTAAACATGTGGCCATGGATTTTGAAAATTCTAGAGAGAATTTTAAAAGCTTCAAGAGAATTTCAACAATTTGGAGAGGGATTTGAAAAGTTTCAATGGGAATGGGAAGAATTGGGACAAAAATTGGAAAATTTTTAAGGGACTTTGAAAAAATTTCAACTGGAATTTTAGCCATTTTTTTATGTGAAATTGTAAACATGTGGACATGGATTTTGAAAATTCTAGAGAGAATTTTAAAAGCTTCAAGAGAATTTCAACCATTTGGAGAGGGATTTGAAAAGTTTCAATGGGAATGGGAAGAATTGGGACAAAAATTGGAAAATTTTTAAGGGACTTTGAAAAAATTTCAACTGGAATTTTAGCAATTTTTTTATGTGAAATTGTAAACATGTGGACATGGATTTTGAAAATTCTAGAGAGAATTTTAAAAGCTTCAACAGAATTTCAACAATTTTGAGACGGATTTGAAAAGTTTCCATGGGAATGGGAAGAATTGGGACAAAAATTGGAAAATTTTTAAGGGACTTTGAAAAAATTTCAACTGGAATTTTAGCCATTTTTTGACGTGAAATTGTAAACATGTGGACATGGATTTTGAAAATTCTAGAGAGAATTTTAAAAGCTTCAAGAGAATTTCAACAATTTTGAGAGGGATTTGAAAAGTTTCAATGGGAATGGGAAGAATTGGGACAAAAATTGGAAAATTTTTAAGGGACTTTGAAAAAATTTCAACTGGAATTTTAGTCATTTTTTGACGTGAAATTGTAAACATGTGGCCATGGATTTTGAAAATTCTAGAGAGAATTTTAAAAGCTTCAACAGAATTTCAACAATTTTGAGAGGGATTTGAAAAGTTTCAATGGGAATGGGAAGAATTGGGACAAAAATTGGAAAATTTTTAAGGGACTTTGAAAAAATTTCAACTGGAATTTTAGCCATTTTTTGACGTGAAATTGTAAACATGTGGACATGGATTTTGAAAATTCTAGAGAGAATTTTAAAAGCTTCAAGAGAATTTCAACAATTTTGAGAGGGATTTGAAAAGTTTCAATGGGAATGGGAAGAATTGGGACAAAAATTGGAAAATTTTTAAGGGACTTTGAAAAAATTTCAACTGGAATTTTAGCCATTTTTTGACGTGAAATTGTAAACATGTGGACATGGATTTTGAAAATTCTAGAGAGAATTTTAAAAGCTTCAACAGAATTTCAACAATTTTGAGAGGGATTTGAAAAGTTTCAATGGGAATGGGAAGAATTGGGACAAAAATTGGAAAATTTTTCAGGGACTTTGAAAAAAATTCAACTGGAATTTTAGCCATTTTTTTATGTGAAATTGTAAACATGTGGACATGGATTTTGAAAATTCTAGAGAGAATTTTAAAAGCTTCAACAGAATTTCAACAATTTGGAGAGGGATTTGAAAAGTTTCAATGGGAATGGGAAGAATTGGGACAAAAATTGGAAAATTTTGAAGGGACTTGGAAAAAATTTCAACTGGAATTTTAGCCATTTTTTGACGTGAAATTGTAAACATGTGGCCATGGATTTTGAAAATTCTAGAGAGAATTTTAAAAGCTTCAAGAGAATTTCAACAATTTGGAGAGGGATTTGAAAAGTTTCAATGGGAATGGGAAGAATTGGGACAAAAATTGGAAAATTTTTAAGGGACTTTGAAAAAATTTCAACTGGAATTTTAGCCATTTTTTTATGTGAAATTGTAAACATGTGGACATGGATTTTGAAAATTCTAGAGAGAATTTTAAAAGCTTCAAGAGAATTTCAACCATTTGGAGAGGGATTTGAAAAGTTTCAATGGGAATGGGAAGAATTGGGACAAAAATTGGAAAATTTTTAAGGGACTTTGAAAAAATTTCAACTGGAATTTTAGCAATTTTTTTATGTGAAATTGTAAACATGTGGACATGGATTTTGAAAATTCTAGAGAGAATTTTAAAAGCTTCAACAGAATTTCAACAATTTTGAGAGGGATTTGAAAAGTTTCAATGGGAATGGGAAGAATTGGGACAAAAATTGGAAAATTTTTCAGGGACTTTGAAAAAATTTCAACTGGAATTTTAGTCATTTTTTGACGTGAAATTGTAAACATGTGGCCATGGATTTTGAAAATTCTAGAGAGAATTTTAAAAGCTTTAACAGAATTTCAACAATTTTGAGAGGGATTTGAAAAGTTTCAATGGGAATGGGAAGAATTGGGACAAAAATTGGAAAATTTTGAAGGGACTTTGAAAAAATTTCAACTGGAATTTTAGCCATTTTTTGACGTGAAATTGTAAACATGTGGACATGGATTTTGAAAATTCTAGAGAGAATTTTAAAAGGTTCAACAGAATTTCAACAATTTTGAGAGGAATTTGAAAAGTTTCAATGGGAATGGGAAGAATTGGGACAAAAATTGGAAAATTTTTAAGGGACTTGGAAAAAATTTCAACTGGAATTTTAGCCATTTTTTGACGTGAAATTGTAAACATGTGGCCATGGATTTTGAAAATTCTAGAGAGAATTTTAAAAGCTTCAAGAGAATTTCAACAATTTTGAGAGGGATTTGAAAAGTTTCAATGGGAATGGGAAGAATTGGGACAAAAATTGGAAAATTTTTAAGGGACTTTGAAAAAATTTCAACTGGAATTTTAGCAATTTTTTGACGTGAAATTGTAAACATGTGGACATGGATTTTGAAAATTCTAGAGAGAATTTTAAAAGCTTTAACAGAATTTCTACAATTTTGAGAGGGATTTGAAAAGTTTCAATGGGAATGGGAAGAATTGGGACAAAAATTGGAAAATTTTTCAGGGACTTGGAAAAAATTTCAACTGGAATTTTAGCCATTTTTTGACGTGAAATTGTAAACATGTGGCCATGGATTTTGAAAATTCTAGAGAGAATTTTAAAAGCTTCAAGAGAATTTCAACAATTTTGAGAGGGATTTGAAAAGTTTCAATGGGAATGGGAAGAATTGGGACAAAAATTGGAAAATTTTTAAGGGACTTGGAAAAAATTTCAACTGGAATTTTAGCCATTTTTTGACGTGAAATTGTAAACATGTGGACATGGATTTTGAAAATTCTAGAGAGAATTTTAAAAGTATCAAGAGAATTTCAACAATTTGGAGAGGGATTTGAAAAGTTTCAATGGGAATGGGAAGAATTGGGACAAAAATTGGAAAATTTTTAAGGGACTTTGAAAAAATTTCAACTGGAATTTTAGCCATTTTTTTATGTGAAATTGTAAACATGTGGACATGGATTTTGAAAATTCTAGAGAGAATTTTAAAAGCTTCAAGAGAATTTCAACCATTTGGAGAGGGATTTGAAAAGTTTCAATGGGAATGGGAAGAATTGGGACAAAAATTGGAAAATTTTTAAGGGACTTTGAAAAAATTTCAACTGGAATTTTAGCAATTTTTTTATGTGAAATTGTAAACATGTGGACATGGATTTTGAAAATTCTAGAGAGAATTTTAAAAGCTTCAACAGAATTTCAACAATTTTGAGAGGGATTTGAAAAGTTTCAATGGGAATGGGAAGAATTGGGACAAAAATTGGAAAATTTTTAAGGGACTTTGAAAAAATTTCAACTGGAATTTTAGCCATTTTTTGACGTGAAATTGTAAACATGTGGACATGGATTTTGAAAATTCTAGAGAGAATTTTAAAAGCTTCAAGAGAATTTCAACAATTTTGAGAGGGATTTGAAAAGTTTCAATGGGAATGGGAAGAATTGGGACAAAAATTGGAAAATTTTTAAGGGACTTTGAAAAAATTTCAACTGGAATTTTAGTCATTTTTTGACGTGAAATTGTAAACATGTGGCCATGGATTTTGAAAATTCTAGAGAGAATTTTAAAAGCTTCAACAGAATTTCAACAATTTTGAGAGGGATTTGAAAAGTTTCAATGGGAATGGGAAGAATTGGGACAAAAATTGGAAAATTTTTAAGGGACTTTGAAAAAATTTCAACTGGAATTTTAGCCATTTTTTGACGTGAAATTGTAAACATGTGGACATGGATTTTGAAAATTCTAGAGAGAATTTTAAAAGGTTCAACAGAATTTCAACAATTTTGAGAGGGATTTGAAAAGTTTCAATGGGAATGGGAAGAATTGGGACAAAAATTGGAAAATTTTTAAGGGACTTTGAAAAAATTTCAACTGGAATTTTAGCCATTTTTTGACGTGAAATTGTAAACATGTGGACATGGATTTTGAAAATTCTAGAGAGAATTTTAAAAGCTTCAACAGAATTTCAACAATTTTGAGAGGGATTTGAAAAGTTTCAATGGGAATGGGAAGAATTGGGACAAAAATTGGAAAATTTTTCAGGGACTTTGAAAAAATTTCAACTGGAATTTTAGCCATTTTTTTATGTGAAATTGTAAACATGTGGACATGGATTTTGAAAATTCTAGAGAGAATTTTAAAAGCTTCAACAGAATTTCAACAATTTGGAGAGGGATTTGAAAAGTTTCAATGGGAATGGGAAGAATTGGGACAAAAATTGGAAAATTTTGAAGGGACTTGGAAAAAATTTCAACTGGAATTTTAGCCATTTTTTGACGTGAAATTGTAAACATGTGGCCATGGATTTTGAAAATTCTAGAGAGAATTTTAAAAGCTTCAAGAGAATTTCAACAATTTGGAGAGGGATTTGAATAGTTTCAATGGGAATGGGAAGAATTGGGACAAAAATTGGAAAATTTTTAAGGGACTTTGAAAAAATTTCAACTGGAATTTTAGCCATTTTTTTATGTGAAATTGTAAACATGTGGACATGGATTTTGAAAATTCTAGAGAGAATTTTAAAAGCTTCAAGAGAATTTCAACCATTTGGAGAGGGATTTGAAAAGTTTCAATGGGAATGGGAAGAATTGGGACAAAAATTGGAAAATTTTTAAGGGACTTTGAAAAAATTTCAACTGGAATTTTAGCAATTTTTTTTTGTGAAATTGTAAACATGTGGCCATGGATTTTGAAAATTCTAGAGAGAATTTTAAAAGCTTCAACAGAATTTCAACAATTTTGAGAGGGATTTGAAAAGTTTCAATGGGAATGGGAAGAATTGGGACAAAAATTGGAAAATTTTTAAGGGACTTTGAAAAAATTTCAACTGGAATTTTAGCCATTTTTTGACGTGAAATTGTAAACATGTGGACATGGATTTTGAAAATTCTAGAGAGAATTTTAAAAGCTTCAAGAGAATTTCAACAATTTTGAGAGGGATTTGAAAAGTTTCAATGGGAATGGGAAGAATTGGGACAAAAATTGGAAAATTTTTAAGGGACTTTGAAAAAATTTCAACTGGAATTTTAGTCATTTTTTGACGTGAAATTGTAAACATGTGGCCATGGATTTTGAAAATTCTAGAGAGAATTTTAAAAGCTTTAACAGAATTTCAACAATTTTGAGAGGGATTTGAAAAGTTTCAATGGGAATGGGAAGAATTGGGACAAAAATTGGAAAATTTTTAAGGGACTTTGAAAAAATTTCAACTGGAATTTTAGCCATTTTTTGACGTGAAATTGTAAACATGTGGACATGGATTTTGAAAATTCTAGAGAGAATTTTAAAAGGTTCAACAGAATTTCAACAATTTTGAGAGGGATTTGAAAAGTTTCAATGGGAATGGGAAGAATTGGGACAAAAATTGGAAAATTTTTAAGGGACTTTGAAAAAATTTCAACTGGAATTTTAGCCATTTTTTGACGTGAAATTGTAAACATGTGGCCATGGATTTTGAAAATTCTAGAGAGAATTTTAAAAGCTTCAACAGAATTTCAACAATTTTGAGAGGGATTTGAAAAGTTTCAATGGGAATGGGAAGAATTGGGACAAAAATTGGAAAATTTTTAAGGGACTTTGAAAAAATTTCAACTGGAATTTTAGCAATTTTTTGACGTGAAATTGTAAACATGTGGACATGGATTTTGAAAATTCTAGAGAGAATTTTAAAAGCTTCAAGAGAATTTCAACCATTTGGAGAGGGATTTGAAAAGTTTCAATGGGAATGGGAAGAATTGGGACAAAAATTGGAAAATTTTTAAGGGACTTTGAAAAAATTTCAACTGGAATTTTAGTCATTTTTTGACGTGAAATTGTAAACATGTGGACATGGATTTTGAAAATTCTAGAGAGAATTTTAAAAGCTTCAAGAGAATTTCAACAATTTTGAGAGGGATTTGAAAAGTTTCAATGGGAATGGGAAGAATTGGGACAAAAATTGGAAAACTTTTAAGGGACTTTGAAAAAATTTCAACTGGAATTTTAGCAATTTTTTGACGTGAAATTGTAAACATGTGGACATGGATTTTGAAAATTCTAGAGAGAATTTTAAAAGCTTTAACAGAATTTCTACAATTTTGAGAGGGATTTGAAAAGTTTCAATGGGAATGGGAAGAATTGGGACAAAAATTGGAAAATTTTTCAGGGACTTGGAAAAAATTTCAACTGGAATTTTAGCCATTTTTTGACGTGAAATTGTAAACATGTGGCCATGGATTTTGAAAATTCTAGAGAGAATTTTAAAAGCTTCAAGAGAATTTCAACAATTTGGAGAGGGATTTGAAAAGTTTCAATGGGAATGGGAAGAATTGGGACAAAAATTGGAAAATTTTTAAGGGACTTTGAAAAAATTTCAACTGGAATTTTAGCCATTTTTTGACGTGAAATTGTAAACATGTGGCCATGGATTTTGAAAATTCTAGAGAGAATTTTAAAAGCTTTAACAGAATTTCAACAATTTTGAGAGGAATTTGAAAAGTTTCAATGGGAATGGGAAGAATTGGGACAAAAATTGGAAAACTTTTAAGGGACTTTGAAAAAATTTCAACTAGAATTTTAGCAATTTTTTGACGTGAAATTGTAAACATGTGGACATGGATTTTGAAAATTCTAGAGAGAATTTTAAAAGCTTCAACAGAATTTCAACAATTTTGAGAGGGATTTGAAAAGTTTCAATGGGAATGGGAAGAATTGGGACAAAAATTGGAAAATTTTTCAGGGACTTGGAAAAAATTTCAACTGGAATTTTAGCCATTTTTTGACGTGAAATTGTAAACATGTGGACATGGATTTTGAAAATTCTAGAGAGAATTTTAAAAGTATCAAGAGAATTTCAACAATTTTGAGAGGGATTTGAAAAGTTTCAATGGGAATGGGAAGAATTGGAACAAAAATTGGAAAATTTTGAAGGGACTTTGAAAAAATTTCAACTGGAATTTTAGCCATATTTTGACGTGAAATTGTAAACATGTGGACATGGATTTTGAAAATTCTAGAGAGAATTTTAAAAGCTTCAAGAGAATTTCAACAATTTTGAGAGGGATTTGAAAAGTTTCAATGGGAATGGGAAGAATTGGGACAAAAATTGGAAAATTTTTAAGGGACTTTGAAAAAATTTCAACTGGAATTTTAGCCATTTTTTGACGTGAAATTGTAAACATGTGGACATGGATTTTGAAAATTCTAGAGAGAATTTTAAAAGCTTCAAGAGAATTTCAACAATTTTGAGAGGGATTTGAAAAGTTTCAATGGGAATGGGAAGAATTGGGACAAAAATTGGAAAACTTTTAAGGGACTTTGAAAAAATTTCAACTGGAATTTTAGCAATTTTTTGACGTGAAATTGTAAACATGTGGACATGGATTTTGAAAATTCTAGAGAGAATTTTAAAAGCTTCAACAGAATTTCAACAATTTTGAGAGGGATTTGAAAAGTTTCAATGGGAATGGGAAGAATTGGGACAAAAATTGGAAAACTTTTAAGGGACTTTGAAAAAATTTCAACTAGAATTTTAGCAATTTTTTGACGTGAAATTGTAAACATGTGGACATGGATTTTGAAAATTCTAGAGAGAATTTTAAAAGCTTCAAGAGAATTTCAACAATTTTGAGAGGGATTTGAAAAGTTTCAATGGGAATGGGAAGAATTGGGACAAAAATTGGAAAACTTTTAAGGGACTTTGAAAAAATTTCAACTGGAATTTTAGCAATTTTTTGACGTGAAATTGTAAACATGTGGACATGGATTTTGAAAATTCTAGAGAGAATTTTAAAAGCTTCAACAGAATTTCAACAATTTTGAGAGGGATTTGAAAAGTTTCAATGGGAATGGGAAGAATTGGGACAAAAATTGGAAAATTTTTCAGGGACTTGGAAAAAATTTCAACTGGAATTTTAGCCATTTTTTGACGTGAAATTGTAAACATGTGGCCATGGATTTTGAAAATTCTAGAGAGAATTTTAAAAGATTCAAGAGAATTTCAACAATTTTGAGAGGGATTTGAAAAGTTTCAATGGGAATGGGAAGAATTGGGACAAAAATTGGAAAATTTTTAAGGGACTTTGAAAAAATTTCAACTGGAATTTTAGCCATTTTTTGACGTGAAATTGTAAACATGTGGACATGGATTTTGAAAATTCTAGAGAGAATTTTAAAAGGTTCAACAGAATTTCAACAATTTTGAGAGGGATTTGAAAAGTTTCAATGGGAATGGGAAGAATTGGGACAAAAATTGGAAAATTTTTAAGGGACTTTGAAAAAATTTCAACTGGAATTTTAGCCATTTTTTGACGTGAAATTGTAAACATGTGGACATGGATTTTGAAAATTCTAGAGAGAATTTTAAAAGCTTCAACAGAATTTCAACAATTTTGAGAGGGATTTGAAAAGTTTCAATGGGAATGGGAAGAATTGGGACAAAAATTGGAAAATTTTTCAGGGACTTTGAAAAAATTTCAACTGGAATTTTAGCCATTTTTTTATGTGAAATTGTAAACATGTGGACATGGATTTTGAAAATTCTAGAGAGAATTTTAAAAGCTTCAACAGAATTTCAACAATTTGGAGAGGGATTTGAAAAGTTTCAATGGGAATGGGAAGAATTGGGACAAAAATTGGAAAATTTTGAAGGGACTTGGAAAAAATTTCAACTGGAATTTTAGCCATTTTTTGACGTGAAATTGTAAACATGTGGCCATGGATTTTGAAAATTCTAGAGAGAATTTTAAAAGCTTCAAGAGAATTTCAACAATTTGGAGAGGGATTTGAATAGTTTCAATGGGAATGGGAAGAATTGGGACAAAAATTGGAAAATTTTTAAGGGACTTTGAAAAAATTTCAACTGGAATTTTAGCCATTTTTTTATGTGAAATTGTAAACATGTGGACATGGATTTTGAAAATTCTAGAGAGAATTTTAAAAGCTTCAAGAGAATTTCAACCATTTGGAGAGGGATTTGAAAAGTTTCAATGGGAATGGGAAGAATTGGGACAAAAATTGGAAAATTTTTAAGGGACTTTGAAAAAATTTCAACTGGAATTTTAGCAATTTTTTTTTGTGAAATTGTAAACATGTGGACATGGATTTTGAAAATTCTAGAGAGAATTTTAAAAGCTTCAACAGAATTTCAACAATTTTGAGAGGGATTTGAAAAGTTTCAATGGGAATGGGAAGAATTGGGACAAAAATTGGAAAATTTTTAAGGGACTTTGAAAAAATTTCAACTGGAATTTTAGCCATTTTTTGACGTGAAATTGTAAACATGTGGACATGGATTTTGAAAATTCTAGAGAGAATTTTAAAAGCTTCAAGAGAATTTCAACAATTTTGAGAGGGATTTGAAAAGTTTCAATGGGAATGGGAAGAATTGGGACAAAAATTGGAAAATTTTTAAGGGACTTTGAAAAAATTTCAACTGGAATTTTAGTCATTTTTTGACGTGAAATTGTAAACATGTGGCCATGGATTTTGAAAATTCTAGAGAGAATTTTAAAAGCTTTAACAGAATTTCAACAATTTTGAGAGGGATTTGAAAAGTTTCAATGGGAATGGGAAGAATTGGGACAAAAATTGGAAAATTTTTAAGGGACTTTGAAAAAATTTCAACTGGAATTTTAGCCATTTTTTGACGTGAAATTGTAAACATGTGGACATGGATTTTGAAAATTCTAGAGAGAATTTTAAAAGGTTCAACAGAATTTCAACAATTTTGAGAGGAATTTGAAAAGTTTCAATGGGAATGGGAAGAATTGGGACAAAAATTGGAAAATTTTTAAGGGACTTTGAAAAAATTTCAACTGGAATTTTAGCCATTTTTTGACGTGAAATTGTAAACATGTGGCCATGGATTTTGAAAATTCTAGAGAGAATTTTAAAAGCTTCAACAGAATTTCAACAATTTTGAGAGGGATTTGAAAAGTTTCAATGGGAATGGGAAGAATTGGGACAAAAATTGGAAAATTTTTAAGGGATTTTGAAAAAATTTCAACTGGAATTTTAGCAATTTTTTGACGTGAAATTGTAAACATGTGGACATGGATTTTGAAAATTCTAGAGAGAATTTTAAAAGCTTCAAGAGAATTTCAACAATTTTGAGAGGGATTTGAAAAGTTTCAATGGGAATGGGAAGAATTGGGACAAAAATTGGAAAATTTTTAAGGGACTTTGAAAAAATTTCAACTGGAATTTTAGTCATTTTTTGACGTGAAATTGTAAACATGTGGACATGGATTTTGAAAATTCTAGAGAGAATTTTAAAAGCTTCAAGAGAATTTCAACAATTTTGAGAGGGATTTGAAAAGTTTCAATGGGAATGGGAAGAATTGGGACAAAAATTGGAAAACTTTTAAGGGACTTTGAAAAAATTTCAACTGGAATTTTAGCAATTTTTTGACGTGAAATTGTAAACATGTGGACATGGATTTTGAAAATTCTAGAGAGAATTTTAAAAGCTTTAACAGAATTTCTACAATTTTGAGAGGGATTTGAAAAGTTTCAATGGGAATGGGAAGAATTGGGACAAAAATTGGAAAATTTTTCAGGGACTTGGAAAAAATTTCAACTGGAATTTTAGCCATTTTTTGACGTGAAATTGTAAACATGTGGCCATGGATTTTGAAAATTCTAGAGAGAATTTTAAAAGCTTCAAGAGAATTTCAACAATTTTGAGAGGGATTTGAAAAGTTTCAATGGGAATGGGAAGAATTGGGACAAAAATTGGAAAATTTTTAAGGGACTTTGAAAAAATTTCAACTGGAATTTTAGCCATTTTTTGACGTGAAATTGTAAACATGTGGCCATGGATTTTGAAAATTCTAGAGAGAATTTTAAAAGCTTTAACAGAATTTCAACAATTTTGAGAGGAATTTGAAAAGTTTCAATGGGAATGGGAAGAATTGGGACAAAAATTGGAAAACTTTTAAGGGACTTTGAAAAAATTTCAACTAGAATTTTAGCAATTTTTTGACGTGAAATTGTAAACATGTGGACATGGATTTTGAAAATTCTAGAGAGAATTTTAAAAGCTTCAACAGAATTTCAACAATTTTGAGAGGGATTTGAAAAGTTTCAATGGGAATGGGAAGAATTGGGACAAAAATTGGAAAATTTTTCAGGGACTTGGAAAAAATTTCAACTGGAATTTTAGCCATTTTTTGACGTGAAATTGTAAACATGTGGACATGGATTTTGAAAATTCTAGAGAGAATTTTAAAAGTATCAAGAGAATTTCAACAATTTTGAGAGGGATTTGAAAAGTTTCAATGGGAATGGGAAGAATTGGAACAAAAATTGGAAAATTTTGAAGGGACTTTGAAAAAATTTCAACTGGAATTTTAGCCATATTTTGACGTGAAATTGTAAACATGTGGACATGGATTTTGAAAATTCTAGAGAGAATTTTAAAAGCTTCAAGAGAATTTCAACAATTTTGAGAGGGATTTGAAAAGTTTCAATGGGAATGGGAAGAATTGGGACAAAAATTGGAAAATTTTTAAGGGACTTTGAAAAAATTTCAACTGGAATTTTAGCCATTTTTTGACGTGAAATTGTAAACATGTGGACATGGATTTTGAAAATTCTAGAGAGAATTTTAAAAGCTTCAAGAGAATTTCAACAATTTTGAGAGGGATTTGAAAAGTTTCAATGGGAATGGGAAGAATTGGGACAAAAATTGGAAAACTTTTAAGGGACTTTGAAAAAATTTCAACTGGAATTTTAGCAATTTTTTGACGTGAAATTGTAAACATGTGGACATGGATTTTGAAAATTCTAGAGAGAATTTTAAAAGCTTCAACAGAATTTCAACAATTTTGAGAGGGATTTGAAAAGTTTCAATGGGAATGGGAAGAATTGGGACAAAAATTGGAAAACTTTTAAGGGACTTTGAAAAAATTTCAACTAGAATTTTAGCAATTTTTTGACGTGAAATTGTAAACATGTGGACATGGATTTTGAAAATTCTAGAGAGAATTTTAAAAGCTTCAAGAGAATTTCAACAATTTTGAGAGGGATTTGAAAAGTTAAATGGGAATGGGAAGAATTGGGACAAAAATTGGAAAACTTTTAAGGGACTTTGAAAAAATTTCAACTGGAATTTTAGCAATTTTTTGACGTGAAATTGTAAACATGTGGACATGGATTTTGAAAATTCTAGAGAGAATTTTAAAAGCTTTAACAGAATTTCTACAATTTTGAGAGGGATTTGAAAAGTTTCAATGGGAATGGGAAGAATTGGGACAAAAATTGGAAAATTTTTCAGGGACTTGGAAAAAATTTCAACTGGAATTTTAGCCATTTTTTGACGTGAAATTGTAAACATGTGGCCATGGATTTTGAAAATTCTAGAGAGAATTTTAAAAGCTTCAAGAGAATTTCAACAATTTTGAGAGGGATTTGAAAAGTTTCAATGGGAATGGGAAGAATTGGGACAAAAATTGGAAAATTTTTAAGGGACTTGGAAAAAATTTCAACTGGAATTTTAGCCATTTTTTGACGTGAAATTGTAAACATGTGGACATGGATTTTGAAAATTCTAGAGAGAATTTTAAAAGTATCAAGAGAATTTCAACAATTTGGAGAGGGATTTGAAAAGTTTCAATGGGAATGGGAAGAATTGGGACAAAAATTGGAAAATTTTGAAGGGACTTTGAAAAAATTTCAACTGGAATTTTAGCCATTTTTTTATGTGAAATTGTAAACATGTGGACATGGATTTTGAAAATTCTAGAGAGAATTTTAAAAGCTTCAAGAGAATTTCAACCATTTGGAGAGGGATTTGAAAAGTTTCAATGGGAATGGGAAGAATTGGGACAAAAATTGGAAAATTTTTAAGGGACTTTGAAAAAATTTCAACTGGAATTTTAGCAATTTTTTGACGTGAAATTGTAAACATGTGGACATGGATTTTGAAAATTCTAGAGAGAATTTTAAAAGCTTCAACAGAATTTCAACAATTTTGAGAGGGATTTGAAAAGTTTCAATGGGAATGGGAAGAATTGGGACAAAAATTGGAAAATTTTTAAGGGACTTTGAAAAAATTTCAACTGGAATTTTAGCCATTTTTTGACGTGAAATTGTAAACATGTGGACATGGATTTTGAAAATTCTAGAGAGAATTTTAAAAGCTTCAAGAGAATTTCAACAATTTTGAGAGGGATTTGAAAAGTTTCAATGGGAATGGGAAGAATTGGGACAAAAATTGGAAAATTTTTAAGGGACTTTGAAAAAATTTCAACTGGAATTTTAGTCATTTTTTGACGTGAAATTGTAAACATGTGGCCATGGATTTTGAAAATTCTAGAGAGAATTTTAAAAGCTTCAAGAGAATTTCAACAATTTTGAGAGGGATTTGAAAAGTTTCAATGGGAATGGGAAGAATTGGGACAAAAATTGGAAAATTTTTAAGGGACTTTGAAAAAATTTCAACTGGAATTTTAGCCATTTTTTGACGTGAAATTGTAAACATGTGGACATGGATTTTGAAAATTCTAGAGAGAATTTTAAAAGGTTCAACAGAATTTCAACAATTTTGAGAGGGATTTGAAAAGTTTCAATAGGAATGGGAAGAATTGGGACAAAAATTGGAAAATTTTTAAGGGACTTTGAAAAAATTTCAACTGGAATTTTAGCCATTTTTTGACGTGAAATTGTAAACATGTGGACATGGATTTTGAAAATTCTAGAGAGAATTTTAAAAGCTTCAACAGAATTTCAACAATTTTGAGAGGGATTTGAAAAGTTTCAATGGGAATGGGAAGAATTGGGACAAAAATTGGAAAATTTTGAAGGGACTTTGAAAAAATTTCAACTGGAATTTTAGCCATTTTTTTATGTGAAATTGTAAACATGTGGACATGGATTTTGAAAATTCTAGAGAGAATTTTAAAAGCTTCAACAGAATTTCAACAATTTGGAGAGGGATTTGAAAAGTTTCAATGGGAATGGGAAGAATTGGGACAAAAATTGGAAAATTTTGAAGGGACTTGGAAAAAATTTCAACTGGAATTTTAGCCATTTTTTGACGTGAAATTGTAAACATGTGGCCATGGATTTTGAAAATTCTAGAGAGAATTTTAAAAGCTTCAAGAGAATTTCAACAATTTGGAGAGGGATTTGAATAGTTTCAATGGGAATGGGAAGAATTGGGACAAAAATTGGAAAATTTTTAAGGGACTTTGAAAAAATTTCAACTGGAATTTTAGCCATTTTTTTATGTGAAATTGTAAACATGTGGACATGGATTTTGAAAATTCTAGAGAGAATTTTAAAAGCTTCAAGAGAATTTCAACCATTTGGAGAGGGATTTGAAAAGTTTCAATGGGAATGGGAAGAATTGGGACAAAAATTGGAAAATTTTTAAGGGACTTTGAAAAAATTTCAACTGGAATTTTAGCCATTTTTTGACGTGAAATTGTAAACATGTGGACATGGATTTTGAAAATTCTAGAGAGAATTTTAAAAGCTTCAACAGAATTTCAACAATTTGGAGAGGGATTTGAAAAGTTTCAATGGGAATGGGAAGAATTGGGACAAAAATTGGAAAATTTTTAAGGGACTTTGAAAAAATTTCAACTGGAATTTTAGCCATTTTTTGACGTGAAATTGTAAACATGTGGACATGGATTTTGAAAATTCTAGAGAGAATTTTAAAAGCTTCAAGAGAATTTCAACAATTTTGAGAGGGATTTGAAAAGTTTCAATGGGAATGGGAAGAATTGGGACAAAAATTGGAAAATTTTTAAGGGACTTTGAAAAAATTTCAACTGGAATTTTAGTCATTTTTTGACGTGAAATTGTAAACATGTGGCCATGGATTTTGAAAATTCTAGAGAGAATTTTAAAAGCTTTAACAGAATTTCAACAATTTTGAGAGGGATTTGAAAAGTTTCAATGGGAATGGGAAGAATTGGGACAAAAATTGGAAAATTTTTAAGGGACTTTGAAAAAATTTCAACTGGAATTTTAGCCATTTTTTGACGTGAAATTGTAAACATGTGGACATGGATTTTGAAAATTCTAGAGAGAATTTTAAAAGGTTCAACAGAATTTCAACAATTTTGAGAGGAATTTGAAAAGTTTCAATGGGAATGGGAAGAATTGGGACAAAAATTGGAAAATTTTTAAGGGACTTTGAAAAAATTTCAACTGGAATTTTAGCCATTTTTTGACGTGAAATTGTAAACATGTGGCCATGGATTTTGAAAATTCTAGAGAGAATTTTAAAAGCTTCAAGAGAATTTCAACAATTTTGAGAGGGATTTGAAAAGTTTCAATGGGAATGGGAAGAATTGGGACAAAAATTGGAAAATTTTTAAGGGACTTTGAAAAAATTTCAACTGGAATTTTAGCAATTTTTTGACGTGAAATTGTAAACATGTGGACATGGATTTTGAAAATTCTAGAGAGAATTTTAAAAGCTTCAAGAGAATTTCAACAATTTTGAGAGGGATTTGAAAAGTTTCAATGGGAATGGGAAGAATTGGGACAAAAATTGGAAAATTTTTAAGGGACTTTGAAAAAATTTCAACTGGAATTTTAGTCATTTTTTGACGTGAAATTGTAAACATGTGGACATGGATTTTGAAAATTCTAGAGAGAATTTTAAAAGCTTCAAGAGAATTTCAACAATTTTGAGAGGGATTTGAAAAGTTTCAATGGGAATGGGAAGAATTGGGACAAAAATTGGAAAACTTTTAAGGGACTTTGAAAAAATTTCAACTGGAATTTTAGCAATTTTTTGACGTGAAATTGTAAACATGTGGACATGGATTTTGAAAATTCTAGAGAGAATTTTAAAAGCTTTAACAGAATTTCTACAATTTTGAGAGGGATTTGAAAAGTTTCAATGGGAATGGGAAGAATTGGGACAAAAATTGGAAAATTTTTCAGGGACTTGGAAAAAATTTCAACTGGAATTTTAGCCATTTTTTGACGTGAAATTGTAAACATGTGGCCATGGATTTTGAAAATTCTAGAGAGAATTTTAAAAGCTTCAAGAGAATTTCAACAATTTTGAGAGGGATTTGAAAAGTTTCAATGGGAATGGGAAGAATTGGGACAAAAATTGGAAAATTTTTAAGGGACTTTGAAAAAATTTCAACTGGAATTTTAGCCATTTTTTGACGTGAAATTGTAAACATGTGGCCATGGATTTTGAAAATTCTAGAGAGAATTTTAAAAGCTTTAACAGAATTTCAACAATTTTGAGAGGAATTTGAAAAGTTTCAATGGGAATGGGAAGAATTGGGACAAAAATTGGAAAACTTTTAAGGGACTTTGAAAAAATTTCAACTAGAATTTTAGCAATTTTTTGACGTGAAATTGTAAACATGTGGACATGGATTTTGAAAATTCTAGAGAGAATTTTAAAAGCTTCAACAGAATTTCAACAATTTTGAGAGGGATTTGAAAAGTTTCAATGGGAATGGGAAGAATTGGGACAAAAATTGGAAAATTTTTCAGGGACTTGGAAAAAATTTCAACTGGAATTTTAGCCATTTTTTGACGTGAAATTGTAAACATGTGGACATGGATTTTGAAAGTTCTAGAGAGAATTTTAAAAGTATCAAGAGAATTTCAACAATTTTGAGAGGGATTTGAAAAGTTTCAATGGGAATGGGAAGAATTGGAACAAAAATTGGAAAATTTTGAAGGGACTTTGAAAAAATTTCAACTGGAATTTTAGCCATATTTTGACGTGAAATTGTAAACATGTGGACATGGATTTTGAAAATTCTAGAGAGAATTTTAAAAGCTTCAAGAGAATTTCAACAATTTTGAGAGGGATTTGAAAAGTTTCAATGGGAATGGGAAGAATTGGGACAAAAATTGGAAAATTTTTAAGGGACTTTGAAAAAATTTCAACTGGAATTTTAGCCATTTTTTGACGTGAAATTGTAAACATGTGGACATGGATTTTGAAAATTCTAGAGAGAATTTTAAAAGCTTCAAGAGAATTTCAACAATTTTGAGAGGGATTTGAAAAGTTTCAATGGGAATGGGAAGAATTGGGACAAAAATTGGAAAACTTTTAAGGGACTTTGAAAAAATTTCAACTGGAATTTTAGCAATTTTTTGACGTGAAATTGTAAACATGTGGACATGGATTTTGAAAATTCTAGAGAGAATTTTAAAAGCTTCAACAGAATTTCAACAATTTTGAGAGGGATTTGAAAAGTTTCAATGGGAATGGGAAGAATTGGGACAAAAATTGGAAAACTTTTAAGGGACTTTGAAAAAATTTCAACTAGAATTTTAGCAATTTTTTGACGTGAAATTGTAAACATGTGGACATGGATTTTGAAAATTCTAGAGAGAATTTTAAAAGCTTCAAGAGAATTTCAACAATTTTGAGAGGGATTTGAAAAGTTTCAATGGGAATGGGAAGAATTGGGACAAAAATTGGAAAATTTTTCAGGGACTTGGAAAAAATTTCAACTGGAATTTTAGCCATTTTTTGACGTGAAATTGTAAACATGTGGACATGGATTTTGAAAATTCTAGAGAGAATTTTAAAAGTATCAAGAGAATTTCAACAATTTTTGGAGAGGGATTTGAAAAGTTTCAATGGGAATGGGAAGAATTGGAACAAAAATTGGAAAATTTTGAAGGGACTTTGAAAAAATTTCAACTGGAATTTTAGCCATATTTTGACGTGAAATTGTAAACATGTGGACATGGATTTTGAAAATTCTAGAGAGAATTTTAAAAGCTTCAAGAGAATTTCAACAATTTTGAGAGGGATTTGAAAAGTTTCAATGGGAATGGGAAGAATTGGGACAAAAATTGGAAAATTTTTAAGGGACTTTGAAAAAATTTCAACTGGAATTTTAGCCATTTTTTGACGTGAAATTGTAAACATGTGGACATGGATTTTGAAAATTCTAGAGAGAATTTTAAAAGCTTCAAGAGAATTTCAACAATTTTGAGAGGGATTTGAAAAGTTTCAATGGGAATGGGAAGAATTGGGACAAAAATTGGAAAATTTTTCAGGGACTTTGAAAAAATTTCAGCTGGAATTTTAGCCATTTTTTGACGTGAAATTGTAAACATGTGGCCATGGATTTTGAAAATTCTAGAGAGAATTTTAAAAGCTTCAACAGAATTTCAACAATTTTGAGAGGGATTTGAAAAGTTTCAATGGGAATGGGAAGAATTGGGACAAAAATTGGAAAATTTTTAAGGGACTTTTGAAAAAATTTCAACTGGAATTTTAGCCATTTTTTGACGTGAAATTGTAAACATGTGGCCATGGATTTTTGAAAATTCTAGAGAGAATTTTAAAAGCTTCAAGAGAATTTCAACAATTTTGAGAGGGATTTGAAAAGTTTCAATGGGAATGGGAAGAATTGGGACAAAAATTGGAAAATTTTGAAGGGACTTTGAAAAAATTTCAACTGGAATTTTAGCCATTTTTTAATGTGAAATTGTAACATGTGGCCATGGATTTTGAAAATTCTAGAGAGAATTTTAAAAGCTTCAAGAGAATTTCAACAATTTTGAGAGGGATTTGAAAAGTTTCAATGGGAATGGGAAGAATTGGGACAAAAATTGGAAAATTTTTAAGGGACTTTGAAAAACTTCAACTGGAATTTTAGCCATTTTTTGTCATGAAATTGTAAACATGTGGACATGGATTTTGAAAATTCTAGAGAGAATTTTAGAAGCTTCAACAGAATTTCAACAATTTTGAGAGGGATTTGAAAAGTTTCAATGGGAATGGGAAGAATTGGGACAAAAATTGGAAATTTTAAGGGACTTTGAAAAAATTTCAACTAGAATTTTAGCCATTTTTTTATGTGAAATTGTAAACATGTGGCCATGGATTTTGAAAATTCTAGAGAGAATTTTAAAAGCTTCAAGAGAATTTCAACAATTTTGAGAGGGATTTGAAAAGTTTCAATGGGAATGGGAAGAATTGGGACAAAAATTGGAAAATTTTTCAGGGACTTGGAAAAAATTTCAACTGGAATTTTAGCCATTTTTTGACGTGAAATTGTAAACATGTGGACATGGATTTTGAAAATTCTAGAGAGAATTTTAAAAGTATCAAGAGAATTTCAACAATTTGGAGAGGGATTTGAAAAGTTTCAATGGGAATGGGAAGAATTGGAACAAAAATTGGAAAATTTTGAAGGGACTTTGAAAAAATTTCAACTGGAATTTTAGCCATATTTTGACGTGAAATTGTAAACATGTGGACATGGATTTTGAAAATTCTAGAGAGAATTTTAAAAGCTTCAAGAGAATTTCAACAATTTTGAGAGGGATTTGAAAAGTTTCAATGGGAATGGGAAGAATTGGGACAAAAATTGGAAAATTTTTAAGGGACTTTGAAAAAATTTCAACTGGAATTTTAGCCATTTTTTGACGTGAAATTGTAAACATGTGGACATGGATTTTGAAAATTCTAGAGAGAATTTAAAAGCTTCAAGAGAATTTCAACAATTTTGAGAGGGATTTGAAAAGTTTCAATGGGAATGGGAAGAATTGGGACAAAAATTGGAAAATTTTTCAGGGACTTTGAAAAAATTTCAGCTGGAATTTTAGCCATTTTTTGACGTGAAATTGTAAACATGTGGCCATGGATTTTGAAAATTCTAGAGAGAATTTTAAAAGCTTCAAGAGAATTTCAACAATTTTGAGAGGGATTTGAAAAGTTTCAATGGGAATGGGAAGAATTGGGACAAAAATTGGAAAATTTTGAAGGGACTTTGAAAAAATTTCAACTGGAATTTTAGCAATTTTTTGACGTGAAATTGTAAACATGTGGCCATGAATTTTGAAAATTCTAGAGAGAATTTTAAAAGCTTCAAGAGAATTTCAACAATTTTGAGAGGGATTTGAAAAGTTTCAATGGGAATGGGAAGAATTGGGACAAAAATTGGAAAATTTTTAAGGGACTTTGAAAAAACTTCAACTGGAATTTTAGCCATTTTTTGTCATGAAATTGTAAACATGTGGACATGGATTTTGAAAATTCTAGAGAGAATTTTAGAAGCTTCAACAGAATTTCAACAATTTTGAGAGGGATTTGAAAAGTTTCAATGGGAATGGGAAGAATTGGGACAAAAATTGGAAAATTTTTAAGGGACTTCGAAAAAATTTCAACTAGAATTTTAGCCATTTTTTTATGTGAAATTGTAAACATGTGGCCATGGATTTTGAAAATTCTAGAGAGAATTTTAAAAGCTTCAAGAGAATTTCAACAATTTTGAGAGGGATTTGAAAAGTTTCAATGGGAATGGGAAGAATTGGGACAAAAATTGGAAAATTTTTCAGGGACTTGGAAAAAATTTCAACTGGAATTTTAGCCATTTTTTGACGTGAAATTGTAAACATGTGGACATGGATTTTGAAAATTCTAGAGAGAATTTTAAAAGTATCAAGAGAATTTCAACAATTTGGAGAGGGATTTGAAAAGTTTCAATGGGAATGGGAAGAATTGGAACAAAAATTGGAAAATTTTGAAGGGACTTTGAAAAAATTTCAACTGGAATTTTAGCCATATTTTGACGTGAAATTGTAAACATGTGGACATGGATTTTGAAAATTCTAGAGAGAATTTTAAAAGCTTCAAGAGAATTTCAACAATTTTGAGAGGGATTTGAAAAGTTTCAATGGGAATGGGAAGAATTGGGACAAAAATTGGAAAATTTTTAAGGGACTTTGAAAAAATTTCAACTGGAATTTTAGCCATTTTTTGACGTGAAATTGTAAACATGTGGACATGGATTTTGAAAATTCTAGAGAGAATTTTAAAAGCTTCAAGAGAATTTCAACAATTTTGAGAGGGATTTGAAAAGTTTCAATGGGAATGGGAAGAATTGGGACAAAAATTGGAAAATTTTTCAGGGACTTTGAAAAAATTTCAGCTGGAATTTTAGCCATTTTTTGACGTGAAATTGTAAACATGTGGCCATGGATTTTGAAAATTCTAGAGAGAATTTTAAAAGCTTCAAGAGAATTTCAACAATTTTGAGAGGGATTTGAAAAGTTTCAATGGGAATGGGAAGAATTGGGACAAAAATTGGAAAATTTTGAAGGGACTTTGAAAAAATTTCAACTGGAATTTTAGCAATTTTTTGACGTGAAATTGTAAACATGTGGCCATGAATTTTGAAAATTCTAGAGAGAATTTTAAAAGCTTCAAGAGAATTTCAACAATTTTGAGAGGGATTTGAAAAGTTTCAATGGGAATGGGAAGAATTGGGACAAAAATTGGAAAATTTTTAAGGGACTTTGAAAAAACTTCAACTGGAATTTTAGCCATTTTTTGTCATGAAATTGTAAACATGTGGACATGGATTTTGAAAATTCTAGAGAGAATTTTAGAAGCTTCAACAGAATTTCAACAATTTTGAGAGGGATTTGAAAAGTTTCAATGGGAATGGGAAGAATTGGGACAAAAATTGGAAAATTTTTAAGGGACTTTGAAAAAATTTCAACTGGAATTTTAGCCATTTTTTGACGTGAAATTGTAAACATGTGGACATGGATTTTGAAAATTCTAGAGAGAATTTTAAAAGCTTCAACAGAATTTCAACAATTTGGAGAGGGATTTGAAAAGTTTCAATGGGAATGGGAAGAATTGGGACAAAAATTGGAAAATTTTTAAGGGACTTTGAAAAAATTTCAACTGGAATTTTAGCCATTTTTTGACGTGAAATTGTAAACATGTGGACATGGATTTTGAAAATTCTAGAGAGAATTTTAAAAGCTTCAAGAGAATTTCAACAATTTTGAGAGGGATTTGAAAATTTTCAATGGGAATGGGAAGAATTGGGACAAAAATTGGAAAATTTTGAAGGGACTTTGAAAAAATTTCAACTGGAATTTTAGCCATTTTTTGACGTGAAATTGTAAACATGTGGACATGGATTTTGAAAATTCTAGAGAGAATTTTAGAAGCTTCAACAGAATTTCAACAATTTTGAGAGGGATTTGAAAAGTTTCAATGGGAATGGGAAGAATTGGGACAAAAATTGGAAAATTTTTAAGGGACTTTGAAAAAATTTCAACTGGAATTTTAGCCATTTTTTGACGTGAAATTGTAAACATGTGGACATGGATTTTGAAAATTCTAGAGAGAATTTTAAAAGCTTCAACAGAATTTCAACAATTTGGAGAGGGATTTGAAAAGTTTCAATGGGAATGGGAAGAATTGGGACAAAAATTGGAAAATTTTTAAGGGACTTTGAAAAAATTTCAACTGGAATTTTAGCCATTTTTTGACGTGAAATTGTAAACATGTGGACATGGATTTTGAAAATTCTAGAGAGAATTTTAAAAGCTTCAAGAGAATTTCAACAATTTTGAGAGGGATTTGAAAATTTTCAATGGGAATGGGAAGAATTGGGACAAAAATTGGAAGATTTTGAAGGGACTTTGAAAAAATTTCAACTGGAATTTTAGCCATTTTTTGACATGACATTGTAAACATGTGGCCATGCATTTTGAAAATTCTAGAGAGAATTTATAAGCTTTAACAGAATTTCTACAATTTTGAGAGGGATTTGAAAAGTTTCAATGGGAATGGGAAGAATTGGGACAAAAATTGGAAATTTTTCAGGGACTTTGAAAAAATTTCAACTGGAATTTTAGCCATTTTTTGACGTGAAATTGTAAACATGTGGCCATGGATTTTGAAAATTCTAGAGAGAATTTTAAAAGCTTCAACAGAATTTCAACAATTTTGAGAGGGATTTGAAAAGTTTCAATGGGAATGGGAAGAATTGGGACAAAAATTGGAAAATTTTTAAGGGACTTTGAAAAAATTTCAACTGGAATTTTAGCATTTTTTTGACGTGAAATTGTAAACATGTGGACATGGATTTTGAAAATTCTAGAGAGAATTTTAAAAGCTTCAAGAGAATTTCAACAATTTTGAGAGGGATTTGAAAAGTTTCAATGGGAATGGGAAGAATTGGGACAAAAATTGGAAAATTTTTAAGGGACTTTGAAAAAATTTCAACTGGAATTTTAGCCATTTTTTGACGTGAAATTGTAAACATGTGGCCATGGATTTTGAAAATTCTAGAGAGAATTTTAAAAGCTTCAACAGAATTTCAACAATTTGGAGAGGGATTTGAAAAGTTTCAATGGGAATGGGAAGAATTGGGACAAAAATTGGAAAATTTTTCAGGGACTTTGAAAAAATTTCAACTGGAATTTTAGCAATTTTTTGAAGTGAAATTGTAAACATGTGGACATGGATTTTGAAAATTCTAGAGAGAATTTTAAAAGCTTCAAGAGAATTTCAACAATTTTGAGAGGGATTTGAAAAGTTTCAATGGGAATGGGAAGAATTGGGACAAAAATTGGAAAATTTTTAAGGGACTTTGAAAAAATTTCAACTGGAATTTTAGCAATTTTTTTATGTGAAATTGTAAACATGTGGACATGGATTTTGAAAATTCTAGAGAGAATTTTAAAAGGTTCAACAGAATTTCAACAATTTGGAGAGGGATTTGAAAAGTTTCAATGGGAATGGGAAGAATTGGGACAAAAATTGGAAAATTTTTAAGGGACTTTGAAAAAATTTCAACTGGAATTTTAGCCATTTTTTGACGTGAAATTGTAAACATGTGGACATGGATTTTGAAAATTCTAGAGAGAATTTTAAAAGCTTCAAGAGAATTTCAACAATTTTGAGAGGGATTTGAAAATTTTCAATGGGAATGGGAAGAATTGGGACAAAAATTGGAAAATTTTGAAGGGACTTTGAAAAAATTTCAACTGGAATTTTAGCCATTTTTTGACGTGACATTGTAAACATGTGGCCATGGATTTTGAAAATTCTAGAGAGAATTTATAAGCTTTAACAGAATTTCTACAATTTTGAGAGGGATTTGAAAAGTTTCAATGGGAATGGGAAGAATTGGGACAAAAATTGGAAATTTTTCAGGGACTTTGAAAAAATTTCAACTGGAATTTTAGCCATTTTTTGACGTGAAATTGTAAACATGTGGCCATGGATTTTGAAAATTCTAGAGAGAATTTTAAAAGCTTCAACAGAATTTCAACAATTTTGAGAGGGATTTGAAAAGTTTCAATGGGAATGGGAAGAATTGGGACAAAAATTGGAAAATTTTTAAGGGACTTTGAAAAAATTTCAACTGGAATTTTAGCATTTTTTTGACGTGAAATTGTAAACATGTGGCCATGGATTTTGAAAATTCTAGAGAGAATTTTAAAAGCTTCAAGAGAATTTCAACAATTTTGAGAGGGATTTGAAAAGTTTCAATGGGAATGGGAAGAATTGGGACAAAAATTGGAAAATTTTTAAGGGACTTTGAAAAAATTTCAACTGGAATTTTAGCAATTTTTTGACGTGAAATTGTAAACATGTGGCCATGGATTTTGAAAATTCTAGAGAGAATTTTAAAAGCTTCAACAGAATTTCAACAATTTGGAGAGGGATTTGAAAAGTTTCAATGGGAATGGGAAGAATTGGGACAAAAATTGGAAAATTTTTAAGGGACTTTGAAAAAATTTCAACTGGAATTTTAGCCATTTTTTTATGTGAAATTGTAAACATGTGGACATGCATTTTGAAAATTCTAGAGAGAATTTTAAAAGCTTCAAGAGAATTTCAACAATTTTGAGAGGGATTTGAAAAGTTTCAATGGGAATGGGAAGAATTGGGACAAAAATTGGAAAATTTTTAAGGGACTTTGAAAAAATTTCAACTGGAATTTTAGCAATTTTTTTATGTGAAATTGTAAACATGTGGACATGGATTTTGAAAATTCTAGAGAGAATTTTAAAAGCTTCAAGAGAATTTCAACAATTTTGAGAGGGATTTGAAAAGTTTCAATGGGAATGGGAAGAATTGGGACAAAAATTGGAAAATTTTTAAGGGACTTTGAAAAAATTTCAACTGGAATTTTATCCATTTTTTGACGTGAAATTGTAAACATGTGGACATGGATTTTGAAAATTCTAGAGAGAATTTTAAAAGCTTCAAGAGAATTTCAACAATTTTGAGAGGGATTTGAAAAGTTTCAATGGGAATGGGAAGAATTGGGACAAAAATTGGAAAATTTTTAAGGGACTTTGAAAAAATTTCAACTGGAATTTTAGTCATTTTTTGACGTGAAATTGTAAACATGTGGCCATGGATTTTGAAAATTCTAGAGAGAATTTTAAAAGCTTTAACAGAATTTCAACAATTTTGAGAGGGATTTGAAAAGTTTCAATGGGAATGGGAAGAATTGGGACAAAAATTGGAAAATTTTTAAGGGACTTTGAAAAAATTTCAACTGGAATTTTAGCAATTTTTTGACGTGAAATTGTAAACATGTGGCCATGGATTTTGAAAATTCTAGAGAGAATTTTAAAAGGTTCAACAGAATTTCAACAATTTTGAGAGGAATTTGAAAAGTTTCAATGGGAATGGGAAGAATTGGGACAAAAATTGGAAAATTTTTAAGGGACTTTGAAAAAATTTCAACTGGAATTTTAGCCATTTTTTGACGTGAAATTGTAAACATGTGGACATGGATTTTGAAAATTCTAGAGAGAATTTTAAAAGCTTCAACAGAATTTCAACAATTTTGAGAGGGATTTGAAAAGTTTCAATGGGAATGGGAAGAATTGGGACAAAAATTGGAAAATTTTTAAGGGACTTTGAAAAAATTTCAACTGGAATTTTAGCCATTTTTTGACGTGAAATTGTAAACATGTGGACATGGATTTTGAAAATTCTAGAGAGAATTTTAAAAGCTTCAACAGAATTTCAACAATTTTGAGAGGGATTTGAAAAGTTTCAATGGGAATGGGAAGAATTGGGACAAAAATTGGAAAATTTTTAAGGGACTTTGAAAAAATTTCAACTGGAATTTTAGCCATTTTGTTACGTGAAATTGTAAACATGTGGCCATGGATTTTGAAAATTCTAGAGAGAATTTTAAAAGCTTCAAGAGAATTTCAACAATTTTGAGAGGGATTTGAAAAGTTTCAATGGGAATGGGAAGAATTGGGACAAAAATTGGAAAATTTTTAAGGGACTTTGAAAAAATTTCAACTGGAATTTTAGCAATTTTTTGACGTGAAATTGTAAACATGTGGACATGGATTTCGAAAATTCTAGAGAGAATTTTAAAAGCTTCAAGAGAATTTCAACAATTTTGAGAGGGATTTGAAAAGTTTCAATGGGAATGGGAAGAATTGGGACAAAAATTGGAAAATTTTGAAGGGACTTTGAAAAAATTTCAACTGGAATTTTAGCAATTTTTTGACGTGACATTGTAAACATGTGGACATGGATTTTGAAAATTCTAGAGAGAATTTTAAAAGCTTCAAGAGAATTTCAACAATTTTGAGAGGGATTTGAAAAGTTTCAATGGGAATGGGAAGAATTGGGACAAAAATTGGAAAACTTTTAAGGGACTTTGAAAAAATTTCAACTGGAATTTTAGCCATTTTGTTACGTGAAATTGTAAACATGTGGACATGGATTTTGAAAATTCTAGAGAGAATTTTAAAAGCTTTAACAGAATTTCTACAATTTTGAGAGGGATTTGAAAAGTTTCAATGGGAATGGGAAGAATTGGGACAAAAATTGGAAAATTTTGAAGGGACTTGGAAAAAATTTCAACTGGAATTTTAGCCATTTTTTGACGTGAAATTGTAAACATGTGGCCATGGATTTTGAAAATTCTAGAGAGAATTTTAAAAGCTTTAACAGAATTTCAACAATTTTGAGAGGGATTTGAAAAGTTTCAATGGGAATGGGAAGAATTGGGACAAAAATTGGAAAATTTTTAAGGGACTTTGAAAAAATTTCAACTGGAATTTTAGCAATTTTTTGACGTGAAATTGTAAACATGTGGACATGGATTTTGAAAATTCTAGAGAGAATTTTAAAAGCTTCAAGAGAATTTCAACAATTTTGAGAGGGATTTGAAAAGTTTCAATGGGAATGGGAAGAATTGGGACAAAAATTGGAAAATTTTTAAGGGACTTTGAAAAAATTTCAACTGGAATTTTAGCAATTTTTTGACGTGAAATTGTAAACATGTGGCCATGGATTTTGAAAATTCTAGAGAGAATTTTAAAAGCTTCAAGAGAATTTCAACAATTTGGAGAGGGATTTGAAAAGTTTCAATGGGAATGGGAAGAATTGGGACAAAAATTGGAAATTTTTCAGGGACTTTGAAAAAATTTCAACTGGAATTTTAGCCATTTTTTGACGTGAAATTGTAAACATGTGGACATGGATTTTGAAAATTCTAGAGAGAATTTTAAAAGCTTCAAGAGAATTTCAACAATTTGGAGAGGGATTTGAAAAGTTTCAATGGGAATGGGAAGAATTGGGACAAAAATTGGAAAATTTTTAAGGGACTTTGAAAAAATTTCAACTGGAATTTTAGCCATTTTTTGACGTGAAATTGTAAACATGTGGACATGGATTTTGAAAATTCTAGAGAGAATTTTAAAAGCTTCAAGAGAATTTCTACAATTTTGAGAGGGATTTGAAAAGTTTCAATGGGAATGGGAAGAATTGGGACAAAAATTGGAAAATTTTTAAGGGACTTTGAAAAAATTTCAACTGGAATTTTAGCCATTTTTTGACGTGAAATTGTAAACATGTGGACATGGATTTTGAAAATTCTAGAGAGAATTTTAAAAGGTTCAACAGAATTTCAACAATTTGGAGAGGGATTTGAAAAGTTTCAATGGGAATGGGAAGAATTGGGACAAAAATTGGAAAATTTTTAAGGGACTTTGAAAAAATTTCAACTGGAATTTTAGCCATTTTTTGACGTGAAATTGTAAACATGTGGACATGGATTTTGAAAATTCTAGAGAGAATTTTAAAAGCTTCAAGAGAATTTCAACAATTTTGAGAGGGATTTGAAAATTTTCAATGGGAATGGGAAGAATTGGGACAAAAATTGGAAAATTTTGAAGGGACTTTGAAAAAATTTCAACTGGAATTTTAGCCATTTTTTGACGTGAAATTGTAAACATGTGGACATGGATTTTGAAAATTCTAGAGAGAATTTTAAAAGCTTTAACAGAATTTCTACAATTTTGAGAGGGATTTGAAAAGTTTCAATGGGAATGGGAAGAATTGGGACAAAAATTGGAAATTTTTCAGGGACTTTGAAAAAATTTCAACTGGAATTTTAGCCATTTTTTGACGTGAAATTGTAAACATGTGGCCATGGATTTTGAAAATTCTAGAGAGAATTTTAAAAGCTTCAACAGAATTTCAACAATTTTGAGAGGGATTTGAAAAGTTTCAATGGGAATGGGAAGAATTGGGACAAAAATTGGAAAATTTTTAAGGGACTTCGAAAAAATTTCAACTGGAATTTTAGCAATTTTTTGACGTGAAATTGTAAACATGTGGACATGGATTTTGAAAATTCTAGAGAGAATTTTAAAAGCTTCAAGAGAATTTCAACAATTTTGAGAGGGATTTGAAAAGTTTCCATGGGAATGGGAAGAATTGGGACAAAAATTGGAAAATTTTTAAGGGACTTTGAAAAAATTTCAACTGGAATTTTAGCCATTTTTTGACGTGAAATTGTAAACATGTGGCCATGGATTTTGAAAATTCTAGAGAGAATTTTAAAAGCTTCAAGAGAATTTCAACAATTTTGAGAGGGATTTGAAAAGTTTCAATGGGAATGGGAAGAATTGGGACAAAAATTGGAAAATTTTTAAGGGACTTTGAAAAAATTTCAACTGGAATTTTAGCAATTTTTTGTCGTGAAATTGTAAACATGTGGCCATGGATTTTGAAAATTCTAGAGAGAATTTTAAAAGCTTCAACAGAATTTCAACAATTTTGAGAGGAATTTGAAAAGTTTCAATGGGAATGGGAAGAATTGGGACAAAAATTGGAAAATTTTTAAGGGACTTTGAAAAAATTTCAACTGGAATTTTAGCAATTTTTTGACGTGAAATTGTAAACATGTGGCCATGGATTTTGAAAATTCTAGAGAGAATTTTAAAAGCTTCAAGAGAATTTCAACAATTTGGAGAGGGATTTGAAAAGTTTCAATGGGAATGGGAAGAATTGGGACAAAAATTGGAAAATTTTTAAGGGACTTTGAAAAAATTTCAACTGGAATTTTAGCCATTTTTTGACGTGAAATTGTAAACATGTGGACATGGATTTTGAAAATTCTAGAGAGAATTTTAGAAGCTTCAACAGAATTTCAACAATTTTGAGAGGGATTTGAAAAGTTTCAATGGGAATGGGAAGAATTGGGACAAAAATTGGAAAATTTTTAAGGGACTTTGAAAAAATTTCAACTGGAATTTTAGCCATTTTTTGACGTGAAATTGTAAACATGTGGACATGGATTTTGAAAATTCTAGAGAGAATTTTAAAAGCTTCAACAGAATTTCTACAATTTTGAGAGGGATTTGAAAAGTTTCAATGGGAATGGGAAGAATTGGGACAAAAATTGGAAAATTTTTAAGGGACTTTGAAAAAATTTCAACTGGAATTTTAGCCATTTTTTGACGTGAAATTGTAAACATGTGGACATGGATTTTGAAAATTCTAGAGAGAATTTTAAAAGCTTCAAGAGAATTTCAACAATTTTGAGAGGGATTTGAAAATTTTCAATGGAAATGGGAAGAATTGGGACAAAAATTGGAAAATTTTGAAGGGACTTTGAAAAAATTTCAACTGGAATTTTAGCCATTTTTTGACGTGAAATTGTAAACATGTGGCCATGAATTTTGAAAATTCTAGAGAGAATTTATAAGCTTTAACAGAATTTCTACAATTTTGAGAGGGATTTGAAAAGTTTCAATGGGAATGGGAAGAATTGGGACAAAAATTGGAAATTTTTCAGGGACTTTGAAAAAATTTCAACTGGAATTTTAGCAATTTTTTGAAGTGAAATTGTAAACATGTGGACATGGATTTTGAAAATTCTAGAGAGAATTTTAAAAGCTTCAAGAGAATTTCAACAATTTTGAGAGGGATTTGAAAAGTTTCCATGGGAATGGGAAGAATTGGGACAAAAATTGGAAAATTTTGAAGGGACTTTGAAAAAATTTCAACTGGAATTTTAGCCATTTTTTGACGTGAAATTGTAAACATGTGGCCATGGATTTTGAAAATTCTAGAGAGAATTTTAAAAGCTTCAACAGAATTTCAACAATTTTGAGAGGGATTTGAAAAGTTTCAATGGGAATGGGAAGAATTGGGACAAAAATTGGAAAATTTTTAAGGGACTTTGAAAAAATTTCAACTGGAATTTTAGCAATTTTTTGACGTGAAATTGTAAACATGTGGCCATGGATTTTGAAAATTCTAGAGAGAATTTTAAAAGCTTCAACAGAATTTCAACAATTTTGAGAGGGATTTGAAAAGTTTCAATGGGAATGGGAAGAATTGGGACAAAAATTGGAAAACTTTTAAGGGACTTTGAAAAAATTTCAACTGGAATTTTAGCCATTTTTTGACGTGAAATTGTAAACATGTGGACATGGATTTTGAAAATTCTAGAGAGAATTTTAAAAGCTTCAAGAGAATTTCAACAATTTGGAGAGGGATTTGAAAAGTTTCAATGGGAATGGGAAGAATTGGGACAAAAATTGGAAAATTTTTAAGGGACTTTGAAAAAATTTCAACTGGAATTTTAGCCATTTTTTGACGTGAAATTGTAAACATGTGGACATGGATTTTGAAAATTCTAGAGAGAATTTTAAAAGCTTCAACAGAATTTCTACAATTTTGAGAGGGATTTGAAAAGTTTCAATGGGAATGGGAAGAATTGGGACAAAAATTGGAAAATTTTTAAGGGACTTTGAAAAAATTTCAACTGGAATTTTAGCCATTTTTTGACGTGAAATTGTAAACATGTGGCCATGGATTTTGAAAATTCTAGAGAGAATTTTAAAAGCTTCAAGAGAATTTCAACAATTTTGAGAGGGATTTGAAAAGTTTCAATGGGAATGGGAAGAATTGGGACAAAAATTGGAAAATTTTTAAGGGACTTTGAAAAAATTTCAACTGGAATTTTAGCCATTTTTTGACGTGAAATTGTAAACATGTGGACATGGATTTTGAAAATTCTAGAGAGAATTTTAAAAGCTTCAAGAGAATTTCAACAATTTTGAGAGGGATTTGAAAAGTTTCAATGGGAATGGGAAGAATTGGGACAAAAATTGGAAAATTTTTCAGGGACTTTGAAAAAATTTCAACTGGAATTTTAGCCATTTTTTGACGTGAAATTGTAAACATGTGGACATGGATTTTGAAAATTCTAGAGAGAATTTTAAAAGGTTCAACAGAATTTCAACAATTTGGAGAGGGATTTGAAAAGTTTCAATGGGAATGGGAAGAATTGGGACAAAAATTGGAAAATTTTTAAGGGACTTTGAAAAAATTTCAACTGGAATTTTAGCCATTTTTTGACGTGAAATTGTAAACATGTGGCCATGGATTTTGAAAATTCTAGAGAGAATTTTAAAAGCTTCAAGAGAATTTCAACAATTTTGAGAGGGATTTGAAAAGTTTCAATGGGAATGGGAAGAATTGGGACAAAAATTGGAAAATTTTTAAGGGACTTTGAAAAAATTTCAACTGGAATTTTAGCATTTTTTTCTACGTGAAATTGTAAACATGTTGAAGTGGATTTTGAAAATTCTAGAGAGAATTTTAAAAGCTTCAAGAGAATCTCAACAATTTTGAGAGGGATTTGAAAAGTTTCAATGGGAATGGGAAGAATTGGGACAAAAATTGGAAAATTTTTAAGGGACTTTGAAAAAATTTCAACTGGAATTTTAGCCATTTTTTGACGTGAAATTGTAAACATGTGGACATGGATTTTGAAAATTCTAGAGAGAATTTTAAAAGCTTCAAGAGAATTTCAACAATTTTGAGAGGGATTTGAAAAGTTTCCATGGGAATGGGAAGAATTGGGACAAAAATTGGAAAATTTTTAAGGGACTTTGAAAAAATTTCAACTGGAATTTTAGCCATTTTTTGACGTGAAATTGTAAACATGTGGCCATGGATTTTGAAAATTCTAGAGAGAATTTTAAAAGCTTCAAGAGAATTTCAACAATTTGGAGAGGGATTTGAAAAGTTTCAATGGGAATGGGCAGAATTGGGACAAAAATTGGAAAATTTTTAAGGGACTTTGAAAAAATTTCAACTGGAATTTTAGCCATTTTTTGACGTGAAATTGTAAACATGTGGACATGGATTTTGAAAATTCTAGAGAGAATTTTAAAAGCTTCAACAGAATTTCAACAATTTTGAGACGGATTTGAAAAGTTTCCATGGGAATGGGAAGCATTGGGACAAAAATTGGAAAATTTTTAAGGGACTTTGAAAAAATTTCAACTGGAATTTTAGCCATTTTTTGACGTGAAATTGTAAACATGTGGCCATGGATTTTGAAAATTCTAGAGAGAATTTTAAAAGCTTCAAGAGAATTTCAACAATTTTGAGAGGGATTTGAAAAGTTTCAATGGGAATGGGAAGAATTGGGACAAAAATTGGAAAATTTTTAAGGGACTTTGAAAAAATTTCAACTGGAATTTTAGCCATTTTTTGACGTGAAATTGTAAACATGTGGACATGGATTTTGAAAATTCTAGAGAGAATTTTAAAAGCTTCAAGAGAATTTCAACAATTTTGAGAGGGATTTGAAAAGTTTCAATGGGAATGGGAAGAATTGGGACAAAAATTGGAAAATTTTTAAGGGACTTTGAAAAAATTTCAACTGGAATTTTAGCCATTTTTTGACGTGAAATTGTAAACATGTGGCCATGCATTTTGAAAATTCTAGAGAGAATTTTAAAAGCTTCAAGAGAATTTCAACAATTTTGAGAGGGATTTGAAAATTTTCAATGGGAATGGGAAGAATTGGGACAAAAATTGGAAAATTTTTAAGGGACTTTGAAAAAATTTCAACTGGAATTTTAGCAGTTTTTTGACGTGAAATTGTAAACATGTGGCCATGGATTTTGAAAATTCTAGAGAGAATTTTAAAAGCTTCAACAGAATTTCAACAATTTGGAGAGGAATTTGAAAAGTTTCAATGGGAATGGGAAGAATTGGGACAAAAATTGGAAAATTTTTAAGGGACTTTGAAAAAATTTCAACTGGAATTTTAGCCATTTTTTGACGTGAAATTTTAAACATGTGGACATGGATTTTGAAAATTCTAGAGAGAATTTTAAAAGCTTCAAGAGAATTTCAACAATTTTGAGAGGGATTTGAAAAGTTTCAATGGGAATGGGAAGAATTGGGACAAAAATTGGAAAATTTTTAAGGGACTTTGAAAAAATTTCAACTGGAATTTTAGCCATTTTTTGACGTGAAATTGTAAACATGTGGCCATGGATTTTGAAAATTCTAGAGAGAATTTTAAAAGCTTCAAGAGAATTTCAACAATTTGGAGAGGGATTTGAAAAGTTTCAATGGGAATGGGAAGAATTGGGACAAAAATTGGAAAATTTTTAAGGGACTTTGAAAAAATTTCAACTGGAATTTTAGCCATTTTTTGACGTGAAATTGTAAACATGTGGACATGGATTTTGAAAATTCTAGAGAGAATTTTAAAAGCTTCAACAGAATTTCAACAATTTTGAGACGGATTTGAAAGGTTTCAATGGGAATGGGAAGAATTGGGACAAAAATTGGAAAATTTTTAAGGGACTTTGAAAAAATTTCAACTGGAATTTTAGCCATTTTTTGACGTGAAATTGTAAACATGTGGACATGGATTTTGAAAATTCTAGAGAGAATTTTAAAAGCTTCAAGAGAATTTCAACAATTTTGAGAGGGATTTGAAAGGTTTCAATGGGAATGGGAAGAATTGGGACAAAAATTGGAAAATTTTTAAGGGACTGAAAAAATTTCAACTGGAATTTTAGCCATTTTTTGACGTGAAATTGTAAACATGTGGACATGGATTTTGAAAATTCTAGAGAGAATTTTAAAAGCTTCAAGAGAATTTCAACAATTTTGAGAGGGATTTGAAAAGTTTCAATGGGAATGGGAAGAATTGGGACAAAAATTGGAAAATTTTTAAGGGACTTTGAAAAAATTTCAACTGGAATTTTAGCCATTTTTTGACATGAAATTGTAAACATGTGGACATGGATTTTGAAAATTCTAGAGAGAATTTTAAAAGCTTCAACAGAATTTCAACAATTTTGAGAGGGATTTGAAAAGTTTCAATGGGAATGGGAAGAATTGGGACAAAAATTGGAAAACTTTTAAGGGACTTTGAAAAAATTTCAACTGGAATTTTAGCCATTTTTTGACGTGAAATTGTAAACATGTGGACATGGATTTTGAAAATTCTAGAGAGAATTTTAAAAGCTTCAAGAGAATTTCAACAATTTTGAGAGGGATTTGAAACGTTTCAATGGGAATGGGAAGAATTGGGACAAAAATTGGAAAATTTTTAAGGGACTGAAAAAATTTCAACTGGAATTTTAGCCATTTTTTGACGTGAAATTGTAAACATGTGGACATGGATTTTGAAAATTCTAGAGAGAATTTTAAAAGCTTCAACAGAATTTCAACAATTTTGAGACGGATTTGAAAGGTTTCAATGGGAATGGGAAGAATTGGGACAAAAATTGGAAAATTTTTAAGGGACTTTGAAAAAATTTCAACTGGAATTTTAGCCATTTTTTGACGTGAAATTGTAAACATGTGGACATGGATTTTGAAAATTCTAGAGAGAATTTTAAAAGCTTCAAGAGAATTTCAACAATTTTGAGAGGGATTTGAAAAGTTTCAATGGGAATGGGAAGAATTGGGACAAAAATTGGAAAATTTTTAAGGGACTTTGAAAAAATTCCAACTGGAATTTTAGGCATTTTGTTACGTGAAATTGTAAACATGTGGCCATGGATTTTGAAAATTCTAGAGAGAATTTTAAAAGCTTCAAGAAAATTTCAACCATTTGGAGAGGGATTTGAAAAGTTTCAATGGGAATGGGAAGAATTGGGACAAAAATTGGAAAATTTTTAAGGGACTTTGAAAAAATTTCAACTGGAATTTTAGCATTTTTTTTACGTGAAATTGTAAACATGTGGCCATGGATTTTGAAAATTCTAGAGAGAATTTTAAAAGCTTCAAGAGAATTTCAACAATTTTGAGAGGGATTTGAAAAGTTTCAATGGGAATGGGAAGAATTGGGACAAAAATTGGAAAATTTTTAAGGGACTTTGAAAAAATTTCAACTGGAATTTTAGCCATTTTTTGACGTGAAATTGTAAACATGTGGCCATGGATTTTGAAAATTCTAGAGAGAATTTTAAAAGCTTCAACAGAATTTCAACAATTTTGAGAGGGATTTGAAAAGTTTCAATGGGAATGGGAAGAATTGGGACAAAAATTGGAAAATTTTTAAGGGACTTTGAAAAAATTTCAACTGGAATTTTAGCCATTTTTTGACGTGAAATTGTAAACATGTGGCCATGGATTTTGAAAATTCTAGAGAGAATTTTAAAAGCTTCAACAGAATTTCAACAATTTGGAGAGGGATTTGAAAAGTTTCAATGGGAATGGGAAGAATTGGGACAAAAATTGGAAAATTTTGAAGGGACTTTGAAAAAATTTCAACTGGAATTTTAGCCATTTTTTGACGTGAAATTGTAAACATGTGGACATGGATTTTGAAAATTCTAGAGAGAATTTTAAAAGCTTCAAGAGAATTTCAACAATTTTGAGAGGGATTTGAAAGGTTTCAATGGGAATGGGAAGAATTGGGACAAAAATTGGAAAATTTTTAAGGGACTGAAAAAATTTCAACTGGAATTTTAGCCATTTTTTGACGTGAAATTGTAAACATGTGGACATGGATTTTGAAAATTCTAGAGAGAATTTTAAAAGCTTCAAGAGAATTTCACCAATTTTGAGAGGGATTTGAAAAGTTTCAATGGGAATGGGAAGAATTGGGACAAAAATTGGAAAATTTTTAAGGGACTTTGAAAAAATTTCAACTGGAATTTTAGCCATTTTTTGACATGAAATTGTAAACATGTGGACATGGATTTTGAAAATTCTAGAGAGAATTTTAAAAGCTTCAAGAGAATTTCAACAATTTTGAGAGGGATTTGAAAAGTTTCAATGGGAATGGGAAGAATTGGGACAAAAATTGGAAAACTTTTAAGGGACTTTGAAAAAATTTCAACTGGAATTTTAGCCATTTTTTGACATGAAATTGTAAACATGTGGACATGGATTTTGAAAATTCTAGAGAGAATTTTAAAAGCTTCAAGAGAATTTCAACAATTTTGAGAGGGATTTGAAAAGTTTCAATGGGAATGGGAAGAATTGGGACAAAAATTGGAAAATTTTTAAGGGACTTTGAAAAAATTTCAACTGGAATTTTAGCCATTTTTTGACGTGAAATTGTAAACATGTGGCCATGGATTTTGAAAATTCTAGAGAGAATTTTAAAAGCTTCAAGAGAATTTCAACAATTTTGAGAGGGATTTGAAAAGTTTCAATGGGAATGGGAAGAATTGGGACAAAAATTGGAAAATTTTTAAGGGACTTTGAAAAAATTTCAACTGGAATTTTAGCCATTTTTTGACGTGAAATTGTAGACATGTGGACATGGATTTTGAAAATTCTAGAGAGAATTTTAAAAGCTTCAAGAGAATATCAACAATTTTGAGAGGGATTTGAAAAGTTTCAATGGGAATGGGAAGAATTGGGACAAAAATTGGAAAATTTTTAAGGGACTTTGAAAAAATTTCAACTGGAATTTTAGCCATTTTTTGACGTGAAATTGTAAACATGTGGCCATAGATTTTGAAAATTCTAGAGAGAATTTTAAAAGCTTCAAGAGAATTTCAACAATTTTGAGAGGGATTTGAAAAGTTTCAATGGGAATGGGAAGAATTGGGACAAAAATTGGAAAATTTTTAAGGGACTTTGAAAAAATTTCAACTGGAATTTTAGCATTTTTTTTACGTGAAATTGTAAACATGTGGCCATGGATTTTGAAAATTCTAGAGAGAATTTTAAAAGCTTCAAGAGAATTTCAACAATTTTGAGAGGGATTTGAAAAGTTTCAATGGGAATGGGAAGAATTGGGACAAAAATTGGAAAATTTTGAAGGGACTTTGAAAAAATTTCAACTGGAATTTTAGCCATTTTTTGACGTGAAATTGTAAACATGTGGCCATGGATTTTGAAAATTCTAGAGAGAATTTTAAAAGCTTCAAGAGAATTTCAACAATTTTGAGAGGGATTTGAAAGGTTTCAATGGGAATGGGAAGAATTGGGAGAAAAATTGGAAAATTTTTAAGGGACTGAAAAAATTTCAAATGGAATTTTAGCCATTTTTTGACGTGAAATTGTAAACATGTGGACATGGATTTTGAAAATTCTAGAGAGAATTTTAAAAGCTTCAAGAGAATTTCAACAATTTGGAGAGGGATTTGAAAAGTTTCAATGGGAATGGGAAGAATTGGGACAAAAATTGGAAAATTTTTAAGGGACTTTGAAAAAATTTCAACTGGAATTTTAGCCATTTTTTGACATGAAATTGTAAACATGTGGACATGGATTTTGAAAATTCTAGAGAGAATTTTAAAAGCTTCAAGAGAATTTCAACAATTTTGAGAGGGATTTGAAAAGTTTCAATGGGAATGGGAAGAATTGGGACAAAAATTGGAAAACTTTTAAGGGACTTTGAAAAAATTCCAACTGGAATTTTAGCCATTTTTTGACATGAAATTGTAAACATGTGGCCATGGATTTTGAAAATTCTAGAGAGAATTTTAAAAGCTTCAAGAGAATTTCAACAATTTTGAGAGGGATTTGAAAAGTTTCAATGGGAATGGGAAGAATTGGGACAAAAATTGGAAAATTTTTAAGGGACTTTGAAAAAATTTCAACTGGAATTTTAGCATTTTTTTTACGTGAAATTGTAAACATGTGGCCATGGATTTTGAAAATTCTAGAGAGAATTTTAAAAGCTTCAAGAGAATTTCAACAATTTTGAGAGGGATTTGAAAAGTTTCAATGGGAATGGGAAGAATTGGGACAAAAATTGGAAAATTTTTAAGGGACTTTGAAAAAATTTCAACTGGAATTTTAGCCATTTTTTGACGTGAAATTGTAGACATGTGGACATGGATTTTGAAAATTCTAGAGAGAATTTTAAAAGCTTCAAGAGAATATCAACAATTTTGAGAGGGATTTGAAAAGTTTCAATGGGAATGGGAAGAATTGGGACAAAAATTGGAAAATTTTTAAGGGACTTTGAAAAAATTCCAACTGGAATTTTAGCCATTTTGTTAAGTGAAATTGTAAACATGTGGCCATAGATTTTGAAAATTCTAGAGAGAATTTTAAAAGCTTCAAGAGAATTTCAACAATTTTGAGAGGGATTTGAAAAGTTTCAATGGGAATGGGAAGAATTGGGACAAAAATTGGAAAATTTTTAAGGGACTTTGAAAAAATTTCAACTGGAATTTTAGCATTTTTTTTACGTGAAATTGTAAACATGTGGCCATGGATTTTGAAAATTCTAGAGAGAATTTTAAAAGCTTCAAGAGAATTTCAACAATTTTGAGAGGGATTTGAAAAGTTTCAATGGGAATGGGAAGAATTGGGACAAAAATTGGAAAATTTTTAAGGGACTTTGAAAAAATTTCAACTGGAATTTTAGCCATTTTTTGACGTGAAATTGTAAACATGTGGACATGGATTTTGAAAATTCTAGAGAGAATTTTAAAAGCTTCAAGAGAATTTCAACAATTTGGAGAGGGATTTGAAAAGCTTCAATGGGAATGGGAAGAATTGGGACAAAAATTGGAAAATTTTTAAGGGACTTTGAAAAAATTTCAACTGGAATTTTAGCCATTTTGTTACGTGAAATTGTAAACATGTGGACATGGATTTTGAAAATTCTAGAGAGAATTTTAAAAGCTTCAACAGAATTTCAACAATTTTGAGAGGGATTTGAAAAGTTTCAATGGGAATGGGAAGAATTGGGACAAAAATTGGAAAATTTTTAAGGGACTTTGAAAAAATTTCAGCTGGAATTTTAGCAATTTTTTTAGGTGAAATTGTAAACATGTGGACATGGATTTTGAAAATTCTAGAGAGAATTTTAAAAGCTTCAACAGAATTTCAACAATTTTGAGAGGAATTTGAAAAGTTTCAATGGGAATGGGAAGAATTGGGACAAAAATTGGAAAATTTTTAAGGGACTTTGAAAAAATTTCAGCTGGAATTTTAGCCATTTTTTGACGTGAAATTGTAAACATGTTGAAGTGGATTTTGAAAATTCTAGAGAGAATTTTAAAAGCTTCAAGAGAATTTCAACAATTTGGAGAGGGATTTGAAAAGTTTCAATGGGAATGGGAAGAATTGGGACAAAAATTGGAAAACTTTTAAGGGACTTTGAAAAAATTTCAACTGGAATTTTAGCCATTTTTTTACGTGAAATTGTAAACATGTGGACATGGATTTTGAAAATTCTAGAGAGAATTTTAAAAGCTTCAACAGAATTTCAACAATTTTGAGAGGAATTTGAAAAGTTTCAATGGGAATGGGAAGAATTGGGACAAAAATTGGAAAATTTTTCAGGGACTTTGAAAAAATTTCAACTGGAATTTTAGCCATTTTGTTACGTGAAATTGTAAACATGTGGACATGGATTTTGAAAATTCTAGAGAGAATTTTAAAAGCTTCAACAGAATTTCAACAATTTTGAGAGGGATTTGAAAAGTTTCAATGGGAATGGGAAGAATTGGGACAAAAATTGGAAAATTTTTAAGGGACTTTGAAAAAATTTCAGCTGGAATTTTAGCAATTTTTTTAGGTGAAATTGTAAACATGTGGACATGGATTTTGAAAATTCTAGAGAGAATTTTAAAACCTTCAACAGAATTTCAACAATTTTGAGAGGAATTTGAAAAGTTTCAATGGGAATGGGAAGAATTGGGACAAAAATTGGAAAATTTTTAAGGGACTTTGAAAAAATTTCAGCTGGAATTTTAGCCATTTTTTGACGTGAAATTGTAAACATGTTGAAGTGGATTTTGAAAATTCTAGAGAGAATTTTAAAAGCTTCAAGAGAATTTCAACAATTTGGAGAGGGATTTGAAAAGTTTCAATGGGAATGGGAAGAATTGGGACAAAAATTGGAAAATTTTTAAGGGACTTTGAAAAAATTTCAACTGGAATTTTAGCCATTTTTTTATGTGAAATTGTAAACATGTGGACATGGATTTTGAAAATTCTAGAGAGAATTTTAAAAGCTTCAAGAGAATTTCAACAATTTTGAGAGGGATTTGAAAAGTTTCAATGGGAATGGGAAGAATTGGGACAAAAATTGGAAAATTTTTAAGGGACTTTGAAAAAATTTCAACTGGAATTTTAGCATTTTTTTTACGTGAAATTGTAAACATGTGGCCATGGATTTTGAAAATTCTAGAGAGAATTTTAAAAGCTTCAAGAGAATTTCAACAATTTTGAGAGGGATTTGAAAAGTTTCAATGGGAATGGGAAGAATTGGGACAAAAATTGGAAAATTTTTAAGGGACTTTGAAAAAATTTCAACTGGAATTTTAGCAATTTTTTACGTGAAATTGTAAACATGTGGACATGGATTTTGAAAATTCTAGAAAGAATTTTAAAAGCTTCAAGAGAATTTCAACAATTTTGAGAGGGATTTGAAAAGTTTCAATGGGAATGGGAAGAATTGGGACAAAAATTGGAAAATTTTTAAGGGACTTTGAAAAAATTTCAACTGGAATTTTAGCCATTTTTTGACGTGAAATTGTAAACATGTGGACATGGATTTTGAATATTCTAGAAAGAATTTTAAAAGCTTCAAGAGAATTTCAACAATTTTGAGAGGGATTTGAAAAGTTTCAATGGGAATGGGAAGAATTGGGACAAAAATTGGAAAATTTTGAAGGGACTTTGAAAAAATTTCAACTGGAATTTTAGCCATTTTTTGACGTGAAATTGTAAACATGTGGACATGGATTTTGAAAATTCTAGAGAGAATTTTAAAAGCTTCAAGAGAATTTCAACAATTTGGAGAGGGATTTGAAAAGTTTCAATGGGAATGGGAAGAATTGGGACAAAAATTGGAAAATTTTTAAGGGACTTTGAAAAAATTTCAACTGGAATTTTAGCCATTTTTTGACGTGAAATTGTAAACATGTGGACATGGATTTTGAAAATTCTAGAGAGAATTTTAAAAGCTTCAAGAGAATTTCTACAATTTTGAGAGGGATTTGAAAAGTTTCAATGGGAATGGGAAGAATTGGGACAAAAATTGGAAAATTTTTAAGGGACTTTGAAAAAATTTCATCTGGAATTTTAGCCATTTTTTGACGTGAAATTGTAAACATGTGGCCATGGATTTTGAAAATTCTAGAGAGAATTTTAAAAGCTTCAAGAGAATTTCACCAATTTGGAGAGGGATTTGAAAAGTTTCAATGGGAATGGGAAGAATTGGGACAAAAATTGGAAAACTTTTAAGGGACTTTGAAAAAATTTCAACTGGAATTTTAGCCATTTTTTTACGTGAAATTGTAAACATGTGGACATGGATTTTGAAAATTCTAGAGAGAATTTTAAAAGCTTCAACAGAATTTCAACAATTTTGAGAGGAATTTGAAAAGTTTCAATGGGAATGGGAAGAATTGGGACAAAAATTGGAAAATTTTTAAGGGACTTTGAAAAAATTTCAACTGGAATTTTAGCAATTTTTTGACGTGAAATTGTAAACATGTGGCCATGGATTTTGAAAATTCTAGAGAGAATTTTAAAAGCTTCAAGAGAATTTCAACAATTTTGAGAGGGATTTGAAAAGTTTCAATGGGAATGGGAAGAATTGGGACAAAAATTGGAAAATTTTTAAGGGACTTTGAAAAAATTCCAACTGGAATTTTAGCCATTTTGTTACGTGAAATTGTAAACATGTGGCCATGGATTTTGAAAATTCTAGAGAGAATTTTAAAAGCTTCAAGAGAATTTCAACAATTTTGAGAGGAATTTGAAAAGTTTCAATGGGAATGGGAAGAATTGGGACAAAAATTGGAAAATTTTTAAGGGACTTTGAAAAAATTTCAACTGGAATTTTAGCCATTTTTTGACGTGAAATTGTAAACATGTGGCCATGGATTTTGAAAATTCTAGAGAGAATTTTAAAAGCTTCAAGAGAATTTCAACAATTTGGAGAGGGATTTGAAAAGTTTCAATGGGAATGGGAAGAATTGGGACAAAAATTGGAAAATTTTTAAGGGACTTTGAAAAAATTTCAGCTGGAATTTTAGCAATTTTTTTAGGTGAAATTGTAAACATGTGGCCATGGATTTTGAAAATTCTAGAGAGAATTTTAAAAGCTTCAAGAGAATTTCAACAATTTTGAGAGGGATTTGAAAAGTTTCAATGGGAATGGGAAGAATTGGGACAAAAATTGGAAAACTTTTAAGGGACTTTGAAAAAATTTCAACTAGAATTTTAGCCATTTTTTTACGTGAAATTGTAAACATGTTGAAGTGGATTTTGAAAATTCTAGAGAGAATTTTAAAAGCTTCAAGAGAATTTCAACAATTTGGAGAGGGATTTGAAAAGTTTCAATGGGAATGGGAAGAATTGGGACAAAAATTGGAAAATTTTTAAGGGACTTTGAAAAAATTTCAACTGGAATTTTAGCCATTTTTTTATGTGAAATTGTAAACATGTGGCCATGGATTTTGAAAATTCTAGAGAGAATTTTAAAAGCTTCAAGAGAATTTCAACAATTTTGAGAGGGATTTGAAAAGTTTCAATGGGAATGGGAAGAATTGGGACAAAAATTGGAAAAATTTTAAGGGACTTTGAAAAAATTTCAACTGGAATTTTAGCATTTTTTTTACGTGAAATTGTAAACATGTGGCCATGGATTTTGAAAATTCTAGAGAGAATTTTAAAAGCTTCAAGAGAATTTCAACAATTTTGAGAGGGATTTGAAAAGTTTCAATGGGAATGGGAAGAATTGGGACAAAAATTGGAAAATTTTTAAGGGACTTTGAAAAAATTCCAACTGGAATTTTAGCCATTTTGTTACGTGAAATTGTAAACATGTGGCCATGGATTTTGAAAATTCTAGAGAGAATTTTAAAAGCTTCAAGAGAATTTCAACAATTTTGAGAGGGATTTGAAAAGTTTCAATGGGAATGGGAAGAATTGGGACAAAAATTGGAAAATTTTTAAGGGACTTTGAAAAAATTTCAACTGGAATTTTAGCATTTTTTTTACGTGAAATTGTAAACATGTGGCCATGGATTTTGAAAATTCTAGAGAGAATTTTAAAAGCTTCAAGAGAATTTCAACAATTTTGAGAGGGATTTGAAAAGTTTCAATGGGAATGGGAAGAATTGGGACAAAAATTGGAAAATTTTTAAGGGACTTTGAAAAAATTTCAACTGGAATTTTAGCCATTTTTTGACGTGAAATTGTAAACATGTGGCCATGGATTTTGAAAATTCTAGAGAGAATTTTAAAAGCTTCAACAGAATTTCAACAATTTTGAGAGGGATTTGAAAAGTTTCAATGGGAATGGGAAGAATTGGGACAAAAATTGGAAAATTTTTAAGGGACTTTGAAAAAATTTCAACTGGTATTTTAGCCATTTTGTTACGTGAAATTGTAAACATGTGGACATGGATTTTGAAAATTCTAGAGAGAATTTTAAAAGCTTCAACAGAATTTCAACAATTTGGAGAGGGATTTGAAAAGTTTCAATGGGAATGGGAAGAATTGGGACAAAAATTGGAAAATTTTTAAGGGACTTTGAAAAAATTTCAGCTGGAATTTTAGCAATTTTTTTAGGTGAAATTGTAAACATGTGGCCATGGATTTTGAAAATTCTAGAGAGAATTTTAAAAGCTTCAAGAGAATTTCAACAATTTTGAGAGGGATTTGAAAAGTTTCAATGGGAATGGGAAGAATTGGGACAAAAATTGGAAAACTTTTAAGGGACTTTGAAAAAACTTCAACTAGAATTTTAGCCATTTTTTTACGTGAAATTGTAAACATGTTGAAGTGGATTTTGAAAATTCTAGAGAGAATTTTAAAAGCTTCAAGAGAATTTCAACAATTTGGAGAGGGATTTGAAAAGTTTCAATGGGAATGGGAAGAATTGGGACAAAAATTGGAAAATTTTTAAGGGACTTTGAAAAAATTCCAACTGGAATTTTAGCCATTTTGTTACGTGAAATTGTAAACATGTGGCCATGGATTTTGAAAATTCTAGAGAGAATTTTAAAAGCTTCAAGAGAATTTCAACAATTTTGAGAGGGATTTGAAAAGTTTCAATGGGAATGGGAAGAATTGGGACAAAAATTGGAAAATTTTTAAGGGACTTTGAAAAAATTTCAACTGGAATTTTAGCATTTTTTTTACGTGAAATTGTAAACATGTGGCCATGGATTTTGAAAATTCTAGAGAGAATTTTAAAAGCTTCAAGAGAATTTCAACAATTTTGAGAGGGATTTGAAAAGTTTCAATGGGAATGGGAAGAATTGGGACAAAAATTGGAAAATTTTTAAGGGACTTTGAAAAAATTTCAACTGGAATTTTAGCCATTTTTTGACGTGAAATTGTAAACATGTGGCCATGGATTTTGAAAATTCTAGAGAGAATTTTAAAAGCTTCAACAGAATTTCAACAATTTTGAGAGGGATTTGAAAAGTTTCAATGGGAATGGGAAGAATTGGGACAAAAATTGGAAAATTTTTAAGGGACTTTGAAAAAATTTCAACTGGTATTTTAGCCATTTTGTTACGTGAAATTGTAAACATGTGGACATGGATTTTGAAAATTCTAGAGAGAATTTTAAAAGCTTCAACAGAATTTCAACAATTTGGAGAGGGATTTGAAAAGTTTCAATGGGAATGGGAAGAATTGGGACAAAAATTGGAAAATTTTTAAGGGACTTTGAAAAAATTTCAGCTGGAATTTTAGCAATTTTTTTAGGTGAAATTGTAAACATGTGGCCATGGATTTTGAAAATTCTAGAGAGAATTTTAAAAGCTTCAAGAGAATTTCAACAATTTTGAGAGGGATTTGAAAAGTTTCAATGGGAATGGGAAGAATTGGGACAAAAATTGGAAAACTTTTAAGGGACTTTGAAAAAACTTCAACTAGAATTTTAGCCATTTTTTTACGTGAAATTGTAAACATGTTGAAGTGGATTTTGAAAATTCTAGAGAGAATTTTAAAAGCTTCAAGAGAATTTCAACAATTTGGAGAGGGATTTGAAAAGTTTCAATGGGAATGGGAAGAATTGGGACAAAAATTGGAAAATTTTTAAGGGACTTTGAAAAAATTTCAACTGGAATTTTAGCCATTTTTTGACATGAAATTGTAAACATGTGGACATGGATTTTGAAAATTCTAGAGAGAATTTTAAAAGCTTCAACAGAATTTCAACAATTTTGAGAGGGATTTGAAAAGTTTCAATGGGAATGGGAAGAATTGGGACAAAAATTGGAAAATTTTTAAGGGACTTTGAAAAAATTTCAACTGGAATTTTAGCATTTTTTTTACGTGAAATTGTAAACATGTGGCCATGGATTTTGAAAATTCTAGAGAGAATTTTAAAAGCTTCAAGAGAATTTCAACAATTTTGAGAGGGATTTGAAAAGTTTCAATGGGAATGGGAAGAATTGGGACAAAAATTGGAAAATTTTTAAGGGACTTTGAAAAAATTTCAACTGGAATTTTAGCCATTTTTTGACGTGAAATTGTAAACATGTGGACATGGATTTTGAAAATTCTAGAGAGAATTTTAAAAGCTTCAAGAGAATTTCAACAATTTTGAGAGGGATTTGAAAAGTTTCAATGGGAATGGGAAGAATTGGGACAAAAATTGGAAAATTTTTAAGGGACTTTGAAAAAATTTCAACTGGAATTTTAGCCATTTTTTGACGTGAAATTGTAAACATGTGGACATGGATTTTGAAAATTCTAGAGAGAATTTTAAAAGCTTCAACAGAATTTCAACAATTTTGAGAGGGATTTGAAAAGTTTCAATGGGAATGGGAAGAATTGGGACAAAAATTGGAAAACTTTTAAGGGACTTTGAAAAAATTTCAACTGGAATTTTAGCATTTTTTTTACGTGAAATTGTAAACATGTGGACATGGATTTTGAAAATTCTAGAGAGAATTTTAAAAGCTTCAACAGAATTTCAACAATTTTGAGAGGGATTTGAAAAGTTTCAATGGGAATGGGAAGAATTGGGACAAAAATTGGAAAATTTTTAAGGGACTTTGAAAAAATTTCAACTGGTATTTTAGCCATTTTGTTACGTGAAATTGTAAACATGTGGACATGGATTTTGAAAATTCTAGAGAGAATTTTAAAAGCTTCAACAGAATTTCAACAATTTTGAGAGGAATTTGAAAAGTTTCAATGGGAATGGGAAGAATTGGGACAAAAATTGGAAAATTTTTAAGGGACTTTGAAAAAATTTCAGCTGGAATTTTAGCAATTTTTTTAGGTGAAATTGTAAACATGTGGCCATGGATTTTGAAAATTCTAGAGAGAATTTTAAAAGCTTCAAGAGAATTTCAACAATTTTGAGAGGGATTTGAAAAGTTTCAATGGGAATGGGAAGAATTGGGACAAAAATTGGAAAACTTTTAAGGGACTTTGAAAAAACTTCAACTAGAATTTTAGCCATTTTTTTACGTGAAATTGTAAACATGTTGAAGTGGATTTTGAAAATTCTAGAGAGAATTTTAAAAGCTTCAAGAGAATTTCAACAATTTGGAGAGGGATTTGAAAAGTTTCAATGGGAATGGGAAGAATTGGGACAAAAATTGGAAAATTTTTAAGGGACTTTGAAAAAATTTCAACTGGAATTTTAGCCATTTTTTTATGTGAAATTGTAAACATGTGGACATGGATTTTGAAAATTCTAGAGAGAATTTTAAAAGCTTCAACAGAATTTCAACAATTTTGAGAGGGATTTGAAAAGTTTCAATGGGAATGGGAAGAATTGGGACAAAAATTGGAAAATTTTTAAGGGACTTTGAAAAAATTTCAACTGGAATTTTAGCATTTTTTTTACGTGAAATTGTAAACATGTGGCCATGGATTTTGAAAATTCTAGAGAGAATTTTAAAAGCTTCAAGAGAATTTCAACAATTTTGAGAGGGATTTGAAAAGTTTCAATGGGAATGGGAAGAATTGGGACAAAAATTGGAAAACTTTTAAGGGACTTTGAAAAAATTTCAACTGGAATTTTAGTAATTTTTGACGTGAAATTGTAAACATGTGGACATGGATTTTGAAAATTCTAGAAAGAATTTTAAAAGCTTCAAGAGAATTTCAACAATTTTGAGAGGGATTTGAAAAGTTTCAATGGGAATGGGAAGAATTGGGACAAAAATTGGAAAAATTTTAAGGGACTTTGAAAAAATTTCAACTGGAATTTTAGCCATTTTTTGACGTGAAATTGTAAAAATGTGGACATGGATTTTGAAAATTCTAGAGAGAATTTTAAAAGCTTTAAGAGAATTTCAACAATTTTGAGAGGGATTTGAAAAGTTTCAATGGGAATGGGAAGAATTGGGACAAAAATTGGAAAATTTTTAAGGGACTTTGAAAAAATTTCAACTGGAATTTTAGCCATTTTTTGACGTGAAATTGTAAACATGTGGCCATGGATTTTGAAAATTCTAGAAAGAATTTTAAAAGCTTCAAGAGAATTTCAACAATTTTGAGAGGGATTTGAAAAGTTTCAATGGGAATGGGAAGAATTGGGACAAAAATTGGAAAATTTTTAAGGGACTTTGAAAAAATTTCAACTGGAATTTTAGCAATTTTTTATGTGAAATTGTAAACATGTGGCCATGGATTTTGAAAATTCTAGAGAGAATTTTAAAAGCTTCAACAGAATTTCAACAATTTGGAGAGGGATTTGAAAAGTTTCAATGGGAATGGGAAGAATTGGGACAAAAATTGGAAAATTTTTAAGGGACTTTGAAAAAATTTCAACTGGAATTTTAGCCATTTTGTTACGTGAAATTGTAAACATGTGGCCATGGATTTTGAAAATTCTAGAGAGAATTTTAAAAGCTTCAAGAGAATTTCTACAATTTTGAGAGGGATTTGAAAAGTTTCAATGGGAATGGGAAGAATTGGGACAAAAATTGGAAAATTTTTAAGGGACTTTGAAAAAATTTCAGCTGGAATTTTAGCCATTTTTTGACGTGAAATTGTAAACATGTGGCCATGGATTTTGAAAATTCTAGAGAGAATTTTAAAAGCTTCAAGAGAATTTCAACAATTTTGAGAGGGATTTGAATAGTTTCAATGGGAATGGGAAGAATTGGGACAAAAATTGGAAAACTTTTAAGGGACTTTGAAAAAATTTCAACTGGAATTTTAGCCATTTTTTTACGTGAAATTGTAAACATGTGGACATGGATTTTGAAAATTCTAGAGAGAATTTTAAAAGCTTCAAGAGAATTTCAACAATTTTGAGAGGAATTTGAAAAGTTTCAATGGGTATGGGAAGAATTGGGACAAAAATTGGAAAATTTTTAAGGGACTTTGAAAAAATTTCAACTGGAATTTTAGCCATTTTTTGACGTGAAATTGTAAACATGTGGCCATGGATTTTGAAAATTCTAGAGAGAATTTTAAAAGCTTCAAGAGAATTTCAACAATTTTGAGAGGGATTTGAAAAGTTTCAATGGGAATGGGAAGAATTGGGACAAAAATTGGAAAATTTTTAAGGGACTTTGAAAAAATTCCAACTGGAATTTTAGCCATTTTTTGACGTGAAATTGTAAACATGTGGCCATGGATTTTGAAAATTCTAGAGAGAATTTTAAAAGCTTCAAGAGAATTTCAACAATTTTGAGAGGGATTTGAAAAGTTTCAATGGGAATGGGAAGAATTGGGACAAAAATTGGAAAATTTTTAAGGGACTTTGAAAAAATTTCAACTGGAATTATAGCATTTTTTTTACGTGAAATTGTAAACATGTGGCCATGGATTTTGAAAATTCTAGAGAGAATTTTAAAAGCTTCAAGAGAATTTCAACAATTTTGAGAGGGATTTGAAAAGATTCAATGGGAATGGGAAGAATTGGGACAAAAATTGGAAAATTTTTAAGGGACTTTGAAAAAATTTCAACTGGAATTTTAGCCATTTTTTGACGTGAAATTGTAAACATGTGGCCATGGATTTTGAAAATTCTAGAGAGAATTTTAAAAGCTTCAAGAGAATTTCAACAATTTTGAGAGGGATTTGAAAAGTTTCAATGGGAATGGGAAGAATTGGGACAAAAAATGGAAAATTTTTAAGGGACTTTGAAAAAATTTCAACTGGAATTTTAGCCATTTTGTTACGTGAAATTGTAAACATGTGGACATGGATTTTGAAAATTCTAGAGAGAATTTTAAAAGCTTCAAGAGAATTTCAACAATTTTGAGAGGGATTTGAAAAGTTTCAATGGGAATGGGAAGAATTGGGACAAAAATTGGAAAATTTTTAAGGGACTTTGAAAAAATTTCAACTGGAATTTTAGCAATTTTTTATGTGAAATTGTAAACATGTGGCCATGGATTTTGAAAATTCTAGAGAGAATTTTAAAAGCTTCAAGAGAATTTCAACAATTTTGAGAGGGATTTGAAAAGTTTCAATGGGAATGGGAAGAATTGGGACAAAAATTGGAAAACTTTTAAGGGACTTTGAAAAAATTTCAACTGGAATTTTAGCCATTTTTTTACGTGAAATTGTAAACATGTGGACATGGATTTTGAAAATTCTAGAGAGAATTTTAAAAGCTTCAACAGAATTTCAACAATTTTGAGAGGAATTTGAAAAGTTTCAATGGGAATGGGAAGAATTGGGACAAAAATTGGAAAATTTTTCAGGGACTTTGAAAAAATTTCAACTGGAATTTTAGCCATTTTGTTACGTGAAATTGTAAACATGTGGACATGGATTTTGAAAATTCTAGAGAGAATTTTAAAAGCTTCAACAGAATTTCAACAATTTTGAGAGGGATTTGAAAAGTTTCAATGGGAATGGGAAGAATTGGGACAAAAATTGGAAAATTTTTAAGGGACTTTGAAAAAATTTCAGCTGGAATTTTAGCAATTTTTTTAGGTGAAATTGTAAACATGTGGACATGGATTTTGAAAATTCTAGAGAGAATTTTAAAACCTTCAACAGAATTTCAACAATTTTGAGAGGAATTTGAAAAGTTTCAATGGGAATGGGAAGAATTGGGACAAAAATTGGAAAATTTTTAAGGGACTTTGAAAAAATTTCAGCTGGAATTTTAGCCATTTTTTGACGTGAAATTGTAAACATGTTGAAGTGGATTTTGAAAATTCTAGAGAGAATTTTAAAAGCTTCAAGAGAATTTCAACAATTTTGAGAGGGATTTGAAAAGTTTCAATGGGAATGGGAAGAATTGGGACAAAAATTGGAAAATTTTTAAGGGACTTTGAAAAAATTTCAACTGGAATTTTAGCCATTTTTTTATGTGAAATTGTAAACATGTGGACATGGATTTTGAAAATTCTAGAGAGAATTTTAAAAGCTTCAACAGAATTTCAACAATTTTGAGAGGGATTTGAAAAGTTTCAATGGGAATGGGAAGAATTGGGACAAAAATTGGAAAATTTTTAAGGGACTTTGAAAAAATTTCAACTGGAATTTTAGCATTTTTTTTACGTGAAATTGTAAACATGTGGCCATGGATTTTGAAAATTCTAGAGAGAATTTTAAAAGCTTCAAGAGAATTTCAACAATTTTGAGAGGGATTTGAAAAGTTTCAATGGGAATGGGAAGAATTGGGACAAAAATTGGAAAATTTTTAAGGGACTTTGAAAAAATTTCAACTGGAATTTTAGCAATTTTTTACGTGAAATTGTAAACATGTGGACATGGATTTTGAAAATTCTAGAAAGAATTTTAAAAGCTTCAAGAGAATTTCAACAATTTTGAGAGGGATTTGAAAAGTTTCAATGGGAATGGGAAGAATTGGGACAAAAATTGGAAAATTTTTAAGGGACTTTGAAAAAATTTCAACTGGAATTTTAGCCATTTTTTGACGTGAAATTGTAAACATGTGGCCATGGATTTTGAAAATTCTAGAAAGAATTTTAAAAGCTTCAAGAGAATTTCAACAATTTTGAGAGGGATTTGAAAAGTTTCAATGGGAATGGGAAGAATTGGGACAAAAATTGGAAAATTTTTAAGGGACTTTGAAAAAATTTCAACTGGAATTTTAGCCATTTTTTATGTGAAATTGTAAACATGTGGCCATGGATTTTGAAAATTCTAGAGAGAATTTTAAAAGCTTCAACAGAATTTCAACAATTTTGAGAGGGATTTGAAAAGTTTCAATGGGAATGGGAAGAATTGGGACAAAAATTGGAAAATTTTGAAGGGACTTTGAAAAAATTTCAACTGGAATTTTAGCCATTTTTTGACGTGAAATTGTAAACATGTGGACATGGATTTTGAAAATTCTAGAGAGAATTTTAAAAGCTTCAAGAGAATTTCAACAATTTGGAGAGGGATTTGAAAAGTTTCAATGGGAATGGGAAGAATTGGGACAAAAATTGGAAAATTTTTAAGGGACTTTGAAAAAATTTCAACTGGAATTTTAGCCATTTTTTGACGTGAAATTGTAAACATGTGGACATGGATTTTGAAAATTCTAGAGAGAATTTTAAAAGCTTCAAGAGAATTTCTACAATTTTGAGAGGGATTTGAAAAGTTTCAATGGGAATGGGAAGAATTGGGACAAAAATTGGAAAATTTTTAAGGGACTTTGAAAAAATTTCATCTGGAATTTTAGCCATTTTTTGACGTGAAATTGTAAACATGTGGCCATGGATTTTGAAAATTCTAGAGAGAATTTTAAAAGCTTCAAGAGAATTTCACCAATTTGGAGAGGGATTTGAAAAGTTTCAATGGGAATGGGAAGAATTGGGACAAAAATTGGAAAACTTTTAAGGGACTTTGAAAAAATTTCAACTGGAATTTTAGCCATTTTTTTACGTGAAATTGTAAACATGTGGACATGGATTTTGAAAATTCTAGAGAGAATTTTAAAAGCTTCAACAGAATTTCAACAATTTTGAGAGGAATTTGAAAAGTTTCAATGGGAATGGGAAGAATTGGGACAAAAATTGGAAAATTTTTAAGGGACTTTGAAAAAATTTCAACTGGAATTTTAGCAATTTTTTGACGTGAAATTGTAAACATGTGGCCATGGATTTTGAAAATTCTAGAGAGAATTTTAAAAGCTTCAAGAGAATTTCAACAATTTTGAGAGGGATTTGAAAAGTTTCAATGGGAATGGGAAGAATTGGGACAAAAATTGGAAAATTTTTAAGGGACTTTGAAAAAATTCCAACTGGAATTTTAGCCATTTTGTTACGTGAAATTGTAAACATGTGGCCATGGATTTTGAAAATTCTAGAGAGAATTTTAAAAGCTTCAAGAGAATTTCAACAATTTTGAGAGGAATTTGAAAAGTTTCAATGGGAATGGGAAGAATTGGGACAAAAATTGGAAAATTTTTAAGGGACTTTGAAAAAATTTCAACTGGAATTTTAGCCATTTTTTGACGTGAAATTGTAAACATGTGGCCATGGATTTTGAAAATTCTAGAGAGAATTTTAAAAGCTTCAAGAGAATTTCAACAATTTGGAGAGGGATTTGAAAAGTTTCAATGGGAATGGGAAGAATTGGGACAAAAATTGGAAAATTTTTAAGGGACTTTGAAAAAATTTCAGCTGGAATTTTAGCAATTTTTTTAGGTGAAATTGTAAACATGTGGCCATGGATTTTGAAAATTCTAGAGAGAATTTTAAAAGCTTCAAGAGAATTTCAACAATTTTGAGAGGGATTTGAAAAGTTTCAATGGGAATGGGAAGAATTGGGACAAAAATTGGAAAACTTTTAAGGGACTTTGAAAAAATTTCAACTAGAATTTTAGCCATTTTTTTACGTGAAATTGTAAACATGTTGAAGTGGATTTTGAAAATTCTAGAGAGAATTTTAAAAGCTTCAAGAGAATTTCAACAATTTGGAGAGGGATTTGAAAAGTTTCAATGGGAATGGGAAGAATTGGGACAAAAATTGGAAAATTTTTAAGGGACTTTGAAAAAATTTCAACTGGAATTTTAGCCATTTTTTTATGTGAAATTGTAAACATGTGGCCATGGATTTTGAAAATTCTAGAGAGAATTTTAAAAGCTTCAAGAGAATTTCAACAATTTTGAGAGGGATTTGAAAAGTTTCAATGGGAATGGGAAGAATTGGGACAAAAATTGGAAAATTTTTAAGGGACTTTGAAAAAATTTCAACTGGAATTTTAGCAATTTTTTACGTGAAATTGTAAACATGTGGACATGGATTTTGAAAATTCTAGAAAGAATTTTAAAAGCTTCAAGAGAATTTCAACAATTTTGAGAGGGATTTGAAAAGTTTCAATGGGAATGGGAAGAATTGGGACAAAAATTGGAAAATTTTTAAGGGACTTGGAAAAAATTTCAACTGGAATTTTAGCCATTTTTTGACGTGAAATTGTAAACATGTGGCCATGGATTTTGAAAATTCTAGAAAGAATTTTAAAAGCTTCAAGAGAATTTCAACAATTTTGAGAGGGATTTGAAAAGTTTCAATGGGAATGGGAAGAATTGGGACAAAAATTGGAAAATTTTTAAGGGACTTTGAAAAAATTTCAACTGGAATTTTAGCCATTTTTTATGTGAAATTGTAAACATGTGGCCATGGATTTTGAAAATTCTAGAGAGAATTTTAAAAGCTTCAACAGAATTTCAACAATTTTGAGAGGGATTTGAAAAGTTTCAATGGGAATGGGAAGAATTGGGACAAAAATTGGAAAATTTTGAAGGGACTTTGAAAAAATTTCAACTGGAATTTTAGCCATTTTTTGACGTGAAATTGTAAACATGTGGACATGGATTTTGAAAATTCTAGAGAGAATTTTAAAAGCTTCAAGAGAATTTCAACAATTTGGAGAGGGATTTGAAAAGTTTCAATGGGAATGGGAAGAATTGGGACAAAAATTGGAAAATTTTTAAGGGACTTTGAAAAAATTTCAACTGGAATTTTAGCCATTTTTTGACGTGAAATTGTAAACATGTGGACATGGATTTTGAAAATTCTAGAGAGAATTTTAAAAGCTTCAAGAGAATTTCTACAATTTTGAGAGGGATTTGAAAAGTTTCAATGGGAATGGGAAGAATTGGGACAAAAATTGGAAAATTTTTAAGGGACTTTGAAAAAATTTCATCTGGAATTTAAGCCATTTTTTGACGTGAAATTGTAAACATGTGGCCATGGATTTTGAAAATTCTAGAGAGAATTTTAAAAGCTTCAAGAGAATTTCACCAATTTGGAGAGGGATTTGAAAAGTTTCAATGGGAATGGGAAGAATTGGGACAAAAATTGGAAAACTTTTAAGGGACTTTGAAAAAATTTCAACTGGAATTTTAGCCATTTTTTTACGTGAAATTGTAAACATGTGGACATGGATTTTGAAAATTCTAGAGAGAATTTTAAAAGCTTCAACAGAATTTCAACAATTTTGAGAGGAATTTGAAAAGTTTCAATGGGAATGGGAAGAATTGGGACAAAAATTGGAAAATTTTTAAGGGACTTTGAAAAAATTTCAACTGGAATTTTAGCCATTTTTTGACGTGAAATTGTAAACATGTGGCCATGGATTTTGAAAATTCTAGAGAGAATTTTAAAAGCTTCAAGAGAATTTCAACAATTTTGAGAGGGATTTGAAAAGTTTCAATGGGAATGGGAAGAATTGGGACAAAAATTGGAAAATTTTTAAGGGACTTTGAAAAAATTCCAACTGGAATTTTAGCCATTTTGTTACGTGAAATTGTAAACATGTGGCCATGGATTTTGAAAATTCTAGAGAGAATTTTAAAAGCTTCAAGAGAATTTCAACAATTTTGAGAGGAATTTGAAAAGTTTCAATGGGAATGGGAAGAATTGGGACAAAATTGGAAAATTTTTAAGGGACTTTGAAAAAATTTCAACTGGAATTTTAGCCATTTTTTGACGTGAAATTGTAAACATGTGGCCATGGATTTTGAAAATTCTAGAGAGAATTTTAAAAGCTTCAAGAGAATTTCAACAATTTGGAGAGGGATTTGAAAAGTTTCAATGGGAATGGGAAGAATTGGGACAAAAATTGGAAAATTTTTAAGGGACTTTGAAAAAATTTCAGCTGGAATTTTAGCAATTTTTTTAGGTGAAATTGTAAACATGTGGCCATGGATTTTGAAAATTCTAGAGAGAATTTTAAAAGCTTCAAGAGAATTTCAACAATTTTGAGAGGGATTTGAAAAGTTTCAATGGGAATGGGAAGAATTGGGACAAAAATTGGAAAACTTTTAAGGGACTTTGAAAAAATTTCAACTAGAATTTTAGCCATTTTTTTACGTGAAATTGTAAACATGTTGAAGTGGATTTTGAAAATTCTAGAGAGAATTTTAAAAGCTTCAAGAGAATTTCAACAATTTGGAGAGGGATTTGAAAAGTTTCAATGGGAATGGGAAGAATTGGGACAAAAATTGGAAAATTTTTAAGGGACTTTGAAAAAATTTCAACTGGAATTTTAGCCATTTTTTTATGTGAAATTGTAAACATGTGGCCATGGATTTTGAAAATTCTAGAGAGAATTTTAAAAGCTTCAAGAGAATTTCAACAATTTTGAGAGGGATTTGAAAAGTTTCAATGGGAATGGAAGAATTGGGACAAAAATTGGAAAATTTTTAAGGGACTTTGAAAAAATTTCAACTGGAATTTTAGCATTTTTTTTACGTGAAATTGTAAACATGTGGCCATGGATTTTGAAAATTCTAGAGAGAATTTTAAAAGCTTCAAGAGAATTTCAACAATTTTGAGAGGGATTTGAAAAGTTTCAATGGGAATGGGAAGAATTGGGACAAAAATTGGAAAATTTTTAAGGGACTTTGAAAAAATTCCAACTGGAATTTTAGCCATTTTGTTACGTGAAATTGTAAACATGTGGCCATGGATTTTGAAAATTCTAGAGAGAATTTTAAAAGCTTCAAGAGAATTTCAACAATTTTGAGAGGGATTTGAAAAGTTTCAATGGGAATGGGAAGAATTGGGACAAAAATTGGAAAATTTTTAAGGGACTTTGAAAAAATTTCAACTGGAATTTTAGCATTTTTTTTACGTGAAATTGTAAACATGTGGCCATGGATTTTGAAAATTCTAGAGAGAATTTTAAAAGCTTCAAGAGAATTTCAACAATTTTGAGAGGGATTTGAAAAGTTTCAATGGGAATGGGAAGAATTGGGACAAAAATTGGAAAATTTTTAAGGGACTTTGAAAAAATTTCAACTGGAATTTTAGCCATTTTTTGACGTGAAATTGTAAACATGTGGCCATGGATTTTGAAAATTCTAGAGAGAATTTTAAAAGCTTCAACAGAATTTCAACAATTTTGAGAGGGATTTGAAAAGTTTCAATGGGAATGGGAAGAATTGGGACAAAAATTGGAAAATTTTTAAGGGACTTTGAAAAAATTTCAACTGGTATTTTAGCCATTTTGTTACGTGAAATTGTAAACATGTGGACATGGATTTTGAAAATTCTAGAGAGAATTTTAAAAGCTTCAACAGAATTTCAACAATTTGGAGAGGGATTTGAAAAGTTTCAATGGGAATGGGAAGAATTGGGACAAAAATTGGAAAATTTTTAAGGGACTTTGAAAAAAATTTCAGCTGGAATTTTAGCAATTTTTTTAGGTGAAATTGTAAACATGTGGCCATGGATTTTGAAAATTCTAGAGAGAATTTTAAAAGCTTCAAGAGAATTTCAACAATTTTGAGAGGGATTTGAAAAGTTTCAATGGGAATGGGAAGAATTGGGACAAAAATTGGAAAACTTTTAAGGGACTTTGAAAAAACTTCAACTAGAATTTTAGCCATTTTTTGACGTGAAATTGTAAACATGTTGAAGTGGATTTTGAAAATTCTAGAGAGAATTTTAAAAGCTTCAAGAGAATTTCAACAATTTGGAGAGGGATTTGAAAAGTTTCAATGGGAATGGGAAGAATTGGGACAAAAATTGGAAAATTTTTAAGGGACTTTGAAAAATTCCAACTGGAATTTTAGCCATTTTGTTACGTGAAATTGTAAACATGTGGCCATGGATTTTGAAAATTCTAGAGAGAATTTTAAAAGCTTCAAGAGAATTTCAACAATTTTGAGAGGGATTTGAAAAGTTTCAATGGGAATGGGAAGAATTGGGACAAAAATTGGAAAATTTTTAAGGGACTTTGAAAAAATTTCAACTGGAATTTTAGCATTTTTTTTACGTGAAATTGTAAACATGTGGCCATGGATTTTGAAAATTCTAGAGAGAATTTTAAAAGCTTCAAGAGAATTTCAACAATTTTGAGAGGGATTTGAAAAGTTTCAATGGGAATGGGAAGAATTGGGACAAAAATTGGAAAACTTTTAAGGGACTTTGAAAAAATTTCAACTGGAATTTTAGCCATTTTTTGACGTGAAATTGTAAACATGTGGCCATGGATTTTGAAAATTCTAGAGAGAATTTTAAAAGCTTCAACAGAATTTCAACAATTTTGAGAGGGATTTGAAAAGTTTCAATGGGAATGGGAAGAATTGGGACAAAAATTGGAAAATTTTTAAGGGACTTTGAAAAAATTTCAACTGGAATTTTAGCCATTTTTTGACGTGAAATTGTAAACATGTGGCCATGGATTTTGAAAATTCTAGAGAGAATTTTAAAAGCTTCAAGAGAATTTCACCAATTTGGAGAGGGATTTGAAAAGTTTCAATGGGAATGGGAAGAATTGGGACAAAAATTGGAAAACTTTTAAGGGACTTTGAAAAAATTTCAACTGGAATTTTAGCCATTTTTTTACGTGAAATTGTAAACATGTGGACATGGATTTTGAAAATTCTAGAGAGAATTTTAAAAGCTTCAACAGAATTTCAACAATTTTGAGAGGAATTTGAAAAGTTTCAATGGGAATGGGAAGAATTGGGACAAAAATTGGAAAATTTTTAAGGGACTTTGAAAAAATTTCAACTGGAATTTTAGCCATTTTTTGACGTGAAATTGTAAACATGTGGACATGGATTTTGAAAATTCTAGAGAGAATTTTAAAAGCTTCAAGAGAATTTCAACAATTTTGAGAGGGATTTGAAAAGTTTCAATGGGAATGGGAAGAATTGGGACAAAAATTGGAAAATTTTTAAGGGACTTTGAAAAAATTCCAACTGGAATTTTAGCCATTTTGTTACGTGAAATTGTAAACATGTGGCCATGGATTTTGAAAATTCTAGAGAGAATTTTAAAAGCTTCAAGAGAATTTCAACAATTTTGAGAGGAATTTGAAAAGTTTCAATGGGAATGGGAAGAATTGGGACAAAAATTGGAAAATTTTTAAGGGACTTTGAAAAAATTTCAACTGGAATTTTAGCCATTTTTTGACGTGAAATTGTAAACATGTGGCCATGGATTTTGAAAATTCTAGAGAGAATTTTAAAAGCTTCAAGAGAATTTCAACAATTTGGAGAGGGATTTGAAAAGTTTCAATGGGAATGGGAAGAATTGGGACAAAAATTGGAAAATTTTTAAGGGACTTTGAAAAAATTTCAGCTGGAATTTTAGCAATTTTTTTAGGTGAAATTGTAAACATGTGGCCATGGATTTTGAAAATTCTAGAGAGAATTTTAAAAGCTTCAAGAGAATTTCAACAATTTTGAGAGGGATTTGAAAAGTTTCAATGGGAATGGGAAGAATTGGGACAAAAATTGGAAAACTTTTAAGGGACTTTGAAAAAATTTCAACTAGAATTTTAGCCATTTTTTTACGTGAAATTGTAAACATGTTGAAGTGGATTTTGAAAATTCTAGAGAGAATTTTAAAAGCTTCAAGAGAATTTCAACAATTTGGAGAGGGATTTGAAAAGTTTCAATGGGAATGGGAAGAATTGGGACAAAAATTGGAAAATTTTTAAGGGACTTTGAAAAAATTTCAACTGGAATTTTAGCCATTTTTTTATGTGAAATTGTAAACATGTGGCCATGGATTTTGAAAATTCTAGAGAGAATTTTAAAAGCTTCAAGAGAATTTCAACAATTTTGAGAGGGATTTGAAAAGTTTCAATGGGAATGGGAAGAATTGGGACAAAAATTGGAAAATTTTTAAGGGACTTTGAAAAAATTTCAACTGGAATTTTAGCATTTTTTTTACGTGAAATTGTAAACATGTGGCCATGGATTTTGAAAATTCTAGAGAGAATTTTAAAAGCTTCAAGAGAATTTCAACAATTTTGAGAGGGATTTGAAAAGTTTCAATGGGAATGGGAAGAATTGGGACAAAAATTGGAAAATTTTTAAGGGACTTTGAAAAAATTCCAACTGGAATTTTAGCCATTTTGTTACGTGAAATTGTAAACATGTGGCCATGGATTTTGAAAATTCTAGAGAGAATTTTAAAAGCTTCAAGAGAATTTCAACAATTTTGAGAGGGATTTGAAAAGTTTCAATGGGAATGGGAAGAATTGGGACAAAAATTGGAAAATTTTTAAGGGACTTTGAAAAAATTTCAACTGGAATTTTAGCATTTTTTTTACGTGAAATTGTAAACATGTGGCCATGGATTTTGAAAATTCTAGAGAGAATTTTAAAAGCTTCAAGAGAATTTCAACAATTTTGAGAGGGATTTGAAAAGTTTCAATGGGAATGGGAAGAATTGGGACAAAAATTGGAAAATTTTTAAGGGACTTTGAAAAAATTTCAACTGGAATTTTAGCCATTTTTTGACGTGAAATTGTAAACATGTGGCCATGGATTTTGAAAATTCTAGAGAGAATTTTAAAAGCTTCAACAGAATTTCAACAATTTTGAGAGGGATTTGAAAAGTTTCAATGGGAATGGGAAGAATTGGGACAAAAATTGGAAAATTTTTAAGGGACTTTGAAAAAATTTCAACTGGTATTTTAGCCATTTTGTTACGTGAAATTGTAAACATGTGGACATGGATTTTGAAAATTCTAGAGAGAATTTTAAAAGCTTCAACAGAATTTCAACAATTTGGAGAGGGATTTGAAAAGTTTCAATGGGAATGGGAAGAATTGGGACAAAAATTGGAAAATTTTTAAGGGACTTTGAAAAAATTTCAGCTGGAATTTTAGCAATTTTTTTAGGTGAAATTGTAAACATGTGGCCATGGATTTTGAAAATTCTAGAGAGAATTTTAAAAGCTTCAAGAGAATTTCAACAATTTTGAGAGGGATTTGAAAAGTTTCAATGGGAATGGGAAGAATTGGGACAAAAATTGGAAAACTTTTAAGGGACTTTGAAAAAACTTCAACTAGAATTTTAGCCATTTTTTGACGTGAAATTGTAAACATGTTGAAGTGGATTTTGAAAATTCTAGAGAGAATTTTAAAAGCTTCAAGAGAATTTCAACAATTTGGAGAGGGATTTGAAAAGTTTCAATGGGAATGGGAAGAATTGGGACAAAAATTGGAAAATTTTTAAGGGACTTTGAAAAAATTCCAACTGGAATTTTAGCCATTTTGTTACGTGAAATTGTAAACATGTGGCCATGGATTTTGAAAATTCTAGAGAGAATTTTAAAAGCTTCAACAGAATTTCAACAATTTTGAGAGGGATTTGAAAAGTTTCAATGGGAATGGGAAGAATTGGGACAAAAATTGGAAAATTTTTAAGGGACTTTGAAAAAATTTCAACTGGAATTTTAGCATTTTTTTTACGTGAAATTGTAAACATGTGGCCATGGATTTTGAAAATTCTAGAGAGAATTTTAAAAGCTTCAAGAGAATTTCAACAATTTTGAGAGGGATTTGAAAAGTTTCAATGGGAATGGGAAGAATTGGGACAAAAATTGGAAAATTTTTAAGGGACTTTGAAAAAATTTCAACTGGAATTTTAGCCATTTTTTGACGTGAAATTGTAAACATGTGGCCATGGATTTTGAAAATTCTAGAGAGAATTTTAAAAGCTTCAACAGAATTTCAACAATTTTGAGAGGGATTTGAAAAGTTTCAATGGGAATGGGAAGAATTGGGACAAAAATTGGAAAATTTTTAAGGGACTTTGAAAAAATTTCAACTGGTATTTTAGCCATTTTGTTACGTGAAATTGTAAACATGTTGAAGTGGATTTTGAAAATTCTAGAGAGAATTTTAAAAGCTTCAAGAGAATTTCAACAATTTGGAGAGGGATTTGAAAAGTTTCAATGGGAATGGGAAGAATTGGGACAAAAATTGGAAAATTTTTAAGGGACTTTGAAAAAATTTCAACTGGAATTTTAGCCATTTTTTTATGTGAAATTGTAAACATGTGGACATGGATTTTGAAAATTCTAGAGAGAATTTTAAAAGCTTCAACAGAATTTCAACAATTTTGAGAGGGATTTGAAAAGTTTCAATGGGAATGGGAAGAATTGGGACAAAAATTGGAAAATTTTTAAGGGACTTTGAAAAAATTTCAACTGGAATTTTAGCATTTTTTTTACGTGAAATTGTAAACATGTGGCCATGGATTTTGAAAATTCTAGAGAGAATTTTAAAAGCTTCAAGAGAATTTCAACAATTTTGAGAGGGATTTGAAAAGTTTCAATGGGAATGGGAAGAATTGGGACAAAAATTGGAAAATTTTTAAGGGACTTTGAAAAAATTTCAACTGGAATTTTAGCCATTTTTTGACGTGAAATTGTAAACATGTGGCCATGGATTTTGAAAATTCTAGAGAGAATTTTAAAAGCTTCAACAGAATTTCAACAATTTTGAGAGGGATTTGAAAAGTTTCAATGGGAATGGGAAGAATTGGGACAAAAATTGGAAAATTTTTAAGGGACTTTGAAAAAATTTCAACTGGTATTTTAGCCATTTTGTTACGTGAAATTGTAAACATGTGGACATGGATTTTGAAAATTCTAGAGAGAATTTTAAAAGCTTCAACAGAATTTCAACAATTTGGAGAGGGATTTGAAAAGTTTCAATGGGAATGGGAAGAATTGGGACAAAAATTGGAAAATTTTTAAGGGACTTTGAAAAAATTTCAGCTGGAATTTTAGCAATTTTTTGACGTGAAATTGTAAACATGTGGACATGGATTTTGAAAATTCTAGAGAGAATTTTAAAAGCTTCAAGAGAATTTCAACAATTTTGAGAGGGATTTGAAAAGTTTCAATGGGAATGGGAAGAATTGGGACAAAAATTGGAAAACTTTTAAGGGACTTTGAAAAAACTTCAACTAGAATTTTAGCCATTTTTTTACGTGAAATTGTAAACATGTTGAAGTGGATTTTGAAAATTCTAGAGAGAATTTTAAAAGCTTCAAGAGAATTTCAACAATTTTGAGAGGGATTTGAAAAGTTTCAATGGGAATGGGAAGAATTGGGACAAAAATTGGAAAATTTTTAAGGGACTTTGAAAAAATTTCAACTGGAATTTTAGCCATTTTTTTATGTGAAATTGTAAACATGTGGACATGGATTTTGAAAATTCTAGAGAGAATTTTAAAAGCTTCAACAGAATTTCAACAATTTTGAGAGGGATTTGAAAAGTTTCAATGGGAATGGGAAGAATTGGGACAAAAATTGGAAAATTTTTAAGGGACTTTGAAAAATTTCAACTGGAATTTTAGCATTTTTTTTACGTGAAATTGTAAACATGTGGCCATGGATTTTGAAAATTCTAGAGAGAATTTTAAAAGCTTCAAGAGAATTTCACCAATTTGGAGAGGGATTTGAAAAGTTTCAATGGGAATGGGAAGAATTGGGACAAAAATTGGAAAACTTTTAAGGGACTTTGAAAAAATTTCAACTGGAATTTTAGTAATTTTTGACGTGAAATTGTAAACATGTGGACATGGATTTTGAAAATTCTAGAAAGAATTTTAAAAGCTTCAAGAGAATTTCAACAATTTTGAGAGGGATTTGAAAAGTTTCAATGGGAATGGGAAGAATTGGGACAAAAATTGGAAAAATTTTAAGGGACTTTGAAAAAATTTCAACTGGAATTTTAGCCATTTTTTGACGTGAAATTGTAAAAATGTGGACATGGATTTTGAAAATTCTAGAGAGAATTTTAAAAGCTTTAAGAGAATTTCAACAATTTTGAGAGGGATTTGAAAAGTTTCAATGGGAATGGGAAGAATTGGGACAAAAATTGGAAAATTTTTAAGGGACTTTGAAAAAATTTCAACTGGAATTTTAGCCATTTTTTGACGTGAAATTGTAAACATGTGGCCATGGATTTTGAAAATTCTAGAAAGAATTTTAAAAGCTTCAAGAGAATTTCAACAATTTTGAGAGGGATTTGAAAAGTTTCAATGGGAATGGGAAGAATTGGGACAAAAATTGGAAAATTTTTAAGGGACTTTGAAAAAATTTCAACTGGAATTTTAGCAATTTTTTATGTGAAATTGTAAACATGTGGCCATGGATTTTGAAAATTCTAGAGAGAATTTTAAAAGCTTCAACAGAATTTCAACAATTTGGAGAGGGATTTGAAAAGTTTCAATGGGAATGGGAAGAATTGGGACAAAAATTGGAAAATTTTTAAGGGACTTTGAAAAAATTTCAACTGGAATTTTAGCCATTTTGTTACGTGAAATTGTAAACATGTGGCCATGGATTTTGAAAATTCTAGAGAGAATTTTAAAAGCTTCAAGAGAATTTCTACAATTTTGAGAGGGATTTGAAAAGTTTCAATGGGAATGGGAAGAATTGGGACAAAAATTGGAAAATTTTTAAGGGACTTTGAAAAAATTTCAGCTGGAATTTTAGCCATTTTTTGACGTGAAATTGTAAACATGTGGCCATGGATTTTGAAAATTCTAGAGAGAATTTTAAAAGCTTCAAGAGAATTTCAACAATTTTGAGAGGGATTTGAATAGTTTCAATGGGAATGGGAAGAATTGGGACAAAAATTGGAAAACTTTTAAGGGACTTTGAAAAAATTTCAACTGGAATTTTAGCCATTTTTTTACGTGAAATTGTAAACATGTGGACATGGATTTTGAAAATTCTAGAGAGAATTTTAAAAGCTTCAAGAGAATTTCAACAATTTTGAGAGGAATTTGAAAAGTTTCAATGGGTATGGGAAGAATTGGGACAAAAATTGGAAAATTTTTAAGGGACTTTGAAAAAATTTCAACTGGAATTTTAGCCATTTTTTGACGTGAAATTGTAAACATGTGGCCATGGATTTTGAAAATTCTAGAGAGAATTTTAAAAGCTTCAAGAGAATTTCAACAATTTTGAGAGGGATTTGAAAAGTTTCAATGGGAATGGGAAGAATTGGGACAAAAATTGGAAAATTTTAAGGACTTTGAAAAAATTCCAACTGGAATTTTAGCCATTTTTTGACGTGAAATTGTAAACATGTGGCCATGGATTTTGAAAATTCTAGAGAGAATTTTAAAAGCTTCAAGAGAATTTCAACAATTTTGAGAGGGATTTGAAAAGTTTCAATGGGAATGGGAAGAATTGGGACAAAAATTGGAAAATTTTTAAGGGACTTTGAAAAAATTTCAACTGGAATTATAGCATTTTTTTACGTGAAATTGTAAACATGTGGCCATGGATTTTGAAAATTCTAGAGAGAATTTTAAAAGCTTCAAGAGAATTTCAACAATTTTGAGAGGGATTTGAAAAGATTCAATGGGAATGGGAAGAATTGGGACAAAAATTGGAAAATTTTTAAGGGACTTTGAAAAAATTTCAACTGGAATTTTAGCCATTTTTTGACGTGAAATTGTAAACATGTGGCCATGGATTTTGAAAATTCTAGAGAGAATTTTAAAAGCTTCAAGAGAATTTCAACAATTTTGAGAGGGATTTGAAAAGTTTCAATGGGAATGGGAAGAATTGGGACAAAAAATGGAAAATTTTTAAGGGACTTTGAAAAAATTTCAACTGGAATTTTAGCCATTTTGTTACGTGAAATTGTAAACATGTGGACATGGATTTTGAAAATTCTAGAGAGAATTTTAAAAGCTTCAAGAGAATTTCAACAATTTTGAGAGGGATTTGAAAAGTTTCAATGGGAATGGGAAGAATTGGGACAAAAATTGGAAAATTTTTAAGGGACTTTGAAAAAATTTCAACTGGAATTTTAGCAATTTTTTACTGTGAAATTGTAAACATGTGGCCATGGATTTTGAAAATTCTAGAGAGAATTTTAAAAGCTTCAAGAGAATTTCAACAATTTTGAGAGGGATTTGAAAAGTTTCAATGGGAATGGGAAGAATTGGGACAAAAATTGGAAAATTTTTAAGGGACTTTGAAAAAATTTCAACTGGAATTTTAGCATTTTTTTTACGTGAAATTGTAAACATGTGGCCATGGATTTTGAAAATTCTAGAGAGAATTTTAAAAGCTTCAAGAGAATTTCAACAATTTTGAGAGGGATTTGAAAAGTTTCAATGGGAATGGGAAGAATTGGGACAAAAATTGGAAAATTTTTAAGGGACTTTGAAAAAATTTCAACTGGAATTTTAGCCATTTTTTGACGTGAAATTGTAAACATGTGGCCATGGATTTTGAAAATTCTAGAGAGAATTTTAAAAGCTTCAAGAGAATTTCAACAATTTTGAGAGGGATTTGAAAAGCTTCAATGGGAATGGGAAGAATTGGGACAAAAATTGGAAAATTTTTAAGGGACTTTGAAAAAATTTCAACTGGAATTTTAGCCATTTTGTTACGTGAAATTGTAAACATGTGGACATGGATTTTGAAAATTCTAGAGAGAATTTTAAAAGCTTCAACAGAATTTCAACAATTTTGAGAGGGATTTGAAAAGTTTCAATGGGAATGGGAAGAATTGGGACAAAAATTGGAAAATTTTTAAGGGACTTTGAAAAAATTTCAGCTGGAATTTTAGCAATTTTTTTAGGTGAAATTGTAAACATGTGGACATGGATTTTGAAAATTCTAGAGAGAATTTTAAAACCTTCAACAGAATTTCAACAATGTTGAGAGGAATTTGAAAAGTTTCAATGGGAATGGGAAGAATTGGGACAAAAATTGGAAAATTTTTAAGGGACTTTGAAAAAATTTCAGCTGGAATTTTAGCCATTTTTTGACGTGAAATTGTAAACATGTTGAAGTGGATTTTGAAAATTCTAGAGAGAATTTTAAAAGCTTCAAGAGAATTTCAACAATTTTGAGAGGGATTTGAAAATTTTCAATGGGAATGGGAAGAATTGGGACAAAAATTGGAAAATTTTTAAGGGACTTTGAAAAAATTTCAACTGGAATTTTAGCCATTTTTTTATGTGAAATTGTAAACATGTGGCCATGGATTTTGAAAATTCTAGAGAGAATTTTAAAAGCTTCAAGAGAATTTCAACAATTTTGAGAGGGATTTGAAAAGTTTCAATGGGAATGGGAAGAATTGGGACAAAAATTGGAAAATTTTTAAGGGACTTTGAAAAAATTTCAACTGGAATTTTAGCAATTTTTGACGTGAAATTGTAAACATGTGGACATGGATTTTGAAAATTCTAGAAAGAATTTTAAAAGCTTCAAGAGAATTTCAACAATTTTGAGAGGGATTTGAAAAGTTTCAATGGGAATGGGAAGAATTGGGACAAAAATTGGAAAATTTTTAAGGGACTTTGAAAAAATTTCAACTGGAATTTTAGCCATTTTTTGACGTGAAATTGTAAACATGTGGACATGGATTTTGAAAATTCTAGAAAGAATTTTAAAAGCTTCAAGAGAATTTCAACAATTTTGAGAGGGATTTGAAAAGTTTCAATGGGAATGGGAAGAATTGGGACAAAAATTGGAAAATTTTTAAGGGACTTTGAAAAAATTTCAACTGGAATTTTAGCAATTTTTTATGTGAAATTGTAAACATGTTGAAGTGGATTTTGAAAATTCTAGAGAGAATTTTAAAAGCTTCAAGAGAATTTCAACAATTTGGAGAGGGATTTGAAAAGTTTCAATGGGAATGGGAAGAATTGGGACAAAAATTGGAAAATTTTGAAGGGACTTTGAAAAAATTTCAACTGGAATTTTAGCCATTTTTTGACGTGAAATTGTAAACATGTGGACATGGATTTTGAAAATTCTAGAGAGAATTTTAAAAGCTTCAAGAGAATTTCAACAATTTGGAGAGGGATTTGAAAAGTTTCAATGGGAATGGGAAGAATTGGGACAAAAATTGGAAAATTTTTAAGGGACTTTGAAAAAATTTCAACTGGAATTTTAGCCATTTTTTGACGTGAAATTGTAAACATGTGGACATGGATTTTGAAAATTCTAGAGAGAATTTTAAAAGCTTCAAGAGAATTTCTACAATTTGGAGAGGGATTTGAAAAGTTTCAATGGGAATGGGAAGAATTGGGACAAAAATTGGAAAATTTTTAAGGGACTTTGAAAAAATTTCAGCTGGAATTTTAGCCATTTTTTGACGTGAAATTGTAAACATGTGCCCAAGGATTTTGAAAATTCTAGAGAGAATTTTAAAAGCTTCAAGAGAATTTCAACAATTTTGAGAGGGATTTGAAAAGCTTCAATGGGAATGGGAAGAATTGGGACAAAAATTGGAAAATTTTTAAGGGACTTTGAAAAAATTTCAACTGGAATTTTAGCCATTTTTTTACGTGAAATTGTAAACATGTGGACATGGATTTTGAAAATTCTAGAGAGAATTTTAAAAGCTTCAAGAGAATTTCAACAATTTTGAGAGGGATTTGAAAAGTTTCAATGGGAATGGGAAGAATTGGGACAAAAATTGGAAAATTTTTAAGGGACTTTGAAAAAATTTCAACTGGAATTTTAGCAATTTTTTTAGGTGAAATTGTAAACATGTGGACATGGATTTTGAAAATTCTAGAGAGAATTTTAAAACCTTCAACAGAATTTCAACAATGTTGAGAGGAATTTGAAAAGTTTCAATGGGAATGGGAAGAATTGGGACAAAAATTGGAAAATTTTTAAGGGACTTTGAAAAAATTTCAGCTGGAATTTTAGCCATTTTTTGACGTGAAATTGTAAACATGTTGAAGTGGATTTTGAAAATTCTAGAGAGAATTTTAAAAGCTTCAAGAGAATTTCAACAATTTTGAGAGGGATTTGAAAATTTTCAATGTGAATGGGAAGAATTGGGACAAAAATTGGAAAATTTTTAAGGGACTTTGAAAAAATTTCAACTGGAATTTTAGCCATTTTTTTATGTGAAATTGTAAACATGTGGACATGGATTTTGAAAATTCTAGAGAGAATTTTAAAAGCTTCAACAGAATTTCAACAATTTTGAGAGGGATTTGAAAAGTTTCAATGGGAATGGGAAGAATTGGGACAAAAATTGGAAAATTTTTAAGGGACTTTGAAAAAATTTCAACTGGAATTTTAGCAATTTTTTTAGGTGAAATTGTAAACATGTGGACATGGATTTTGAAAATTCTAGAGAGAATTTTAAAAGCTTCAAGAGAATTTCAACAATTTTGAGAGGGATTTGAAAAGTTTCAATGGGAATGGGAAGAATTGGGACAAAAATTGGAAAATTTTTAAGGGACTTTGAAAAAATTTCAACTGGAATTTTAGCAATTTTTGACGTGAAATTGTAAACATGTGGACATGGATTTTGAAAATTCTAGAGAGAATTTTAAAAGCTTCAACAGAATTTCAACAATTTTGAGAGGGATTTGAAAAGTTTCAATGGGAATGGGAAGAATTGGGACAAAAATTGGAAAATTTTTAAGGGACTTTGAAAAAATTTCAGCTGGAATTTTAGCAATTTTTTTAGGTGAAATTGTAAACATGTGGCCATGGATTTTGAAAATTCTAGAGAGAATTTTAAAAGCTTCAAGAGAATTTCAACAATTTTGAGAGGGATTTGAAAAGTTTCAATGGGAATGGGAAGAATTGGGACAAAAATTGGAAAACTTTTAAGGGACTTTGAAAAAATTTCAACTAGAATTTTAGCCATTTTTTTACGTGAAATTGTAAACATGTTGAAGTGGATTTTGAAAATTCTAGAGAGAATTTTAAAAGCTTCAAGAGAATTTCAACAATTTGGAGAGGGATTTGAAAAGTTTCAATGGGAATGGGAAGAATTGGGACAAAAATTGGAAAATTTTTAAGGGACTTTGAAAAAATTTCAACTGGAATTTTAGCCATTTTTTTATGTGAAATTGTAAACATGTGGACATGGATTTTGAAAATTCTAGAGAGAATTTTAAAAGCTTCAACAGAATTTCAACAATTTTGAGAGGGATTTGAAAAGTTTCAATGGGAATGGGAAGAATTGGGACAAAAATTGGAAAATTTTTAAGGGACTTTGAAAAAATTTCAGCTGGAATTTTAGCATTTTTTTTACGTGAAATTGTAAACATGTGGCCATGGATTTTGAAAATTCTAGAGAGAATTTTAAAAGCTTCAAGAGAATTTCAACAATTTTGAGAGGGATTTGAAAAGTTTCAATGGGAATGGGAAGAATTGGGACAAAAATTGGAAAACTTTTAAGGGACTTTGAAAAAATTTCAACTGGAATTTTAGCAATTTTTGACGTGAAATTGTAAACATGTGGACATGGATTTTGAAAATTCTAGAGAGAATTTTAAAAGCTTCAAGAGAATTTCAACAATTTTGAGAGGGATTTGAAAAGTTTCAATGGGAATGGGAAGAATTGGGACAAAAATTGGAAAATTTTTAAGGGACTTTGAAAAAATTTCAACTGGAATTTTAGCCATTTTTTGACGTGAAATTGTAAACATGTGGACATGGATTTTGAAAATTCTAGAGAGAATTTTAAAAGCTTTAAGAGAATTTCAACAATTTTGAGAGGGATTTGAAAAGTTTCAATGGGAATGGGAAGAATTGGGACAAAAATTGGAAAATTTTTAAGGGACTTTGAAAAAATTTCAACTGGAATTCTAGCCATTTTTTGACGTGAAATTGTAAACATGTGGACATGGATTTTGAAAATTCTAGAAAGAATTTTAAAAGCTTCAAGAGAATTTCAACAATTTTGAGAGGGATTTGAAAAGTTTCAATGGGAATGGGAAGAATTGGGACAAAAATTGGAAAATTTTTAAGGGACTTTGAAAAAATTTCAACTGGAATTTTAGCAATTTTTTATGTGAAATTGTAAACATGTGGCCATGGATTTTGAAAATTCTAGAGAGAATTTTAAAAGCTTCAACAGAATTTCAACAATTTGGAGAGGGATTTGAAAAGTTTCAATGGGAATGGGAAGAATTGGGACAAAAATTGGAAAATTTTTAAGGGACTTTGAAAAAATTTCAACTGGAATTTTAGCCATTTTTTGACGTGAAATTGTAAACATGTGGCCATGGATTTTGAAAATTCTAGAGAGAATTTTAAAAGCTTCAAGAGAATTTCAACAATTTTGAGAGGGATTTGAAAAGTTTCAATGGGAATGGGAAGAATTGGGACAAAAATTGGAAAATTTTTAAGGGACTTTGAAAAAATTTCAACTGGAATTTTAGCCATTTTTTGACGTGAAATTGTAAACATGTGGACATGGATTTTGAAAATTCTAGAGAGAATTTTAAAAGCTTCAAGAGAATTTCTACAATTTTGAGAGGGATTTGAAAAGTTTCAATGGGAATGGGAAGAATTGGGACAAAAATTGGAAAATTTTTAAGGGACTTTGAAAAAATTTCAGCTGGAATTTTAGCCATTTTTTGACGTGAAATTGTAAACATGTGGCCATGGATTTTGAAAATTCTAGAGAGAATTTTAAAAGCTTCAAGAGAATTTCAACAATTTGGAGAGGGATTTGAAAAGTTTCAATGGGAATGGGAAGAATTGGGACAAAAATTGGAAAACTTTTAAGGGACTTTGAAAAAATTTCAACTGGAATTTTAGCCATTTTTTGACGTGAAATTGTAAACATGTGGACATGGATTTTGAAAATTCTAGAGAGAATTTTAAAAGCTTCAAGAGAATTTCAACAATTTTGAGAGGGATTTGAAAAGTTTCAATGGGAATGGGAAGAATTGGGACAAAAATTGGAAAATTTTTAAGGGACTTTGAAAAAATTTCAACTGGAATTTTAGCAATTTTTTGACGTGAAATTGTAAACATGTGGCCATGGATTTTGAAAATTCTAGAGAGAATTTTAAAAGCTTCAAGAGAATTTCAACAATTTTGAGAGGGATTTGAAAAGTTTCAATGGGAATGGGAAGAATTGGGACAAAAATTGGAAAACTTTTAAGGGACTTTGAAAAAATTTCAGCTGGAATTTTAGCCATTTTTTTACGTGAAATTGTAAACATGTGGACATGGATTTTGAAAATTCTAGAGAGAATTTTAAAAGCTTTAACAGAATTTCTACAATTTTGAGAGGGATTTGAAAAGTTTCAATGGGAATGGGAAGAATTGGGACAAAAATTGGAAAATTTTTAAGGGACTTTGAAAAAATTTCAACTGGAATTTTAGCCATTTTTTGACGTGAAATTGTAAACATGTGGCCATGGATTTTGAAAATTCTAGAGAGAATTTTAAAAGCTTCAAGAGAATTTCAACAATTTTGAGAGGGATTTGAAAAGTTTCAATGGGAATGGGAAGAATTGGGACAAAAATTGGAAAATTTTTAAGGGACTTTGAAAAAATTCCAACTGGAATTTTAGCCATTTTTTGACGTGAAATTGTAAACATGTGGCCATGGATTTTGAAAATTCTAGAGAGAATTTTAAAAGCTTCAAGAGAATTTCAACAATTTTGAGAGGGATTTGAAAAGTTTCAATGGGAATGGGAAGAATTGGGACAAAAATTGGAAAATTTTTAAGGGACTTTGAAAAAATTTCAACTGGAATTATAGCATTTTTTTTACGTGAAATTGTAAACATGTGGCCATGGATTTTGAAAATTCTAGAGAGAATTTTAAAAGCTTCAAGAGAATTTCAACAATTTTGAGAGGGATTTGAAAAGTTTCAATGGGAATGGGAAGAATTGGGACAAAAATTGGAAAATTTTTGTCCCAATTCTTCCCATTCCCATTGAAACTTTTCAAATCCCTCTCAAAATTGTTGAAATTCTCTTGAAGCTTTTAAAATTCTCTCTAGAATTTTCAAAATCCATGTCCACAAGTTTACAATTTCACGTCAAAAAATGGCTAAAATTCCAGTTGAAATTTTTTCAAAGTCCCTTAAAAATTTTCCAATTTTTGTCCCAATTCTTCCCATTCCCATTGAAACTTTTCAAATCCCTCTCAAAATTGTTGAAATTCTCTTGAAGCTTGTAAAATTCTCTCTAGAATTTTCAAAATCCATGTCCACAAGTTTACAATTTCACGTCAAAAAATGGCTAAAATTCCAGTTGAAATTTTTTCAAAGTCCCTTAAAAATTTTCCAATTTTTGTCCCAATTCTTCCCATTCCCATTGAAACTTTTCAAATCCCTCTCAAAATTGTTGAAATTCTCTTGAAGCTTTTAAAATTCTCTCCAGAATTTTCAAAATCCATGTCCACATGTTTACAATTTCACGTCAAAAAATGGCTAAAATTCCAGTTGAAATTTTTTCAAAGTCCCTTAAAAATTTTCCAATTTTTGTCCCAATTCTTCCCATTCCCATTGAAACTTTTCAAATCCCTCTCAAAATTGTTGAAATTCTCTTGAAGCTTTTAAAATTCTCTCCAGAATTTTAAAAATCCATGTCCACATGTTTACAATTTCACGTCAAAAAATGGCTAAAATTCCAGTTGAAATTTTTTCAAAGTCCCTTAAAAATTTTCCAATTTTTGTCCCAATTCTTCCCATTCCCGTTGAAACTTTTCAAATCCCTCTCAAAATTGTTGAAATTCTCTTGAAGCTTTTAAAATTCTCTCTAGAATTTTCAAAATCCACTTCAACATGTTTACAATTTCACGTCAAAAAATGGCTAAAATTCCAGTTGAAATTTTTTCAAAGTCCCTGAAAAATTTTCCAATTTTTGTCCCAATTCTTCCCATTCCCATTGAAACTTTTCAAATCCCTCTCAAAATTGTTGAAATTCTCTTGAAGCTTTTAAAAATCTCTCTAGAATTTTCAAAATCCATGTCCACATGTTTACAATTTCACGTCAAAATTGCTAAAATTCCAGTTGAAATTTTTTCAAAGTCCCTTAAAAATTTTCCAATTTTTGTCCCAATTCTTCCCATTCCCATTGAAACTTTTCAAATC
>NW_028116734.1:0-40065 GCF_964273445.1 Streptopelia decaocto | reverse complement strand
GAAAATTTTTAAGGGACTTTGAAAAAATTTCAACTGGAATTTTAGCATTTTTTTGACGTGAAATTGTAAACATGTGGCCATGGATTTTGAAAATTCTAGAGAGAATTTTAAAAGCTTCAACAGAATTTCAACAATTTTGAGAGGGATTTGAAAAGTTTCAATGGGAATGGGAAGAATTGGGACAAAAATTGGAAAATTTTTAAGGGACTTTGAAAAAATTTCAACTGGAATTTTAGCCATTTTTGGACGTGAAATTGTAAACATGTTGAAGTGGATTTTGAAAATTCTAGAGAGAATTTTAAAAGCTTCAACAGAATTTCAACAATTTTGAGAGGGATTTGAAAAGTTTCAATGGGAATGGGAAGAATTGGGACAAAAATTGGAAAATTTTTAAGGGACTTTGAAAAAATTTCAACTGGAATTTTAGCCATTTTTTTATGTGAAATTGTAAACATGTGGCCATGGATTTTGAAAATTCTAGAGAGAATTTTAAAAGCTTCAACAGAATTTCAACAATTTTGAGAGGGATTTGAAAAGTTTCAATGGGAATGGGAAGAATTGGGACAAAAATTGGAAAATTTTTAAGGGACTTTGAAAAAATTTCAACTGGAATTTTAGCCATTTTTTGACGTGAAATTGTAAACATGTGGCCATGGATTTTGAAAATTCTAGAGAGAATTTTAAAAGCTTCAACAGAATTTCAACAATTTTGAGAGGGATTTGAAAAGTTTCAATGGGAATGGGAAGAATTGGGACAAAAATTGGAAAATTTTTAAGGGACTTTGAAAAAATTTCAACTGGAATTTTAGCATTTTTTTACGTGAAATTGTAAACATGTGGCCATGGATTTTGAAAATTCTAGAGAGAATTTTAAAAGCTTCAACAGAATTTCAACAATTTTGAGAGGGATTTGAAAAGTTTCCATGGGAATGGGAAGAATTGGGACAAAAATTGGAAAATTTTTAAGGGACTTTGAAAAAATTTCAACTGGAATTTTAGCATTTTTTTTACGTGAAATTGTAAACATGTGGCCATGGATTTTGAAAATTCTAGAGAGAATTTTAAAAGCTTTAACAGAATTTCAACAGTTTTGAGAGGGATTTGAAAAGTTTCAATGGGAATGGGAAGAATTGGGACAAAAATTGGAAAATTTTTAAGGGACTTTGAAAAAATTTCAACTGGAATTTTAGCATTTTTTTTACGTGAAATTGTAAACATGTGGACATGGATTTTGAAAATTCTAGAGAGAATTTTAAAAGCTTCAAGAGAATTTCAACAATTTTGAGAGGGATTTGAAAAGTTTCAATGGGAATGGGAAGAATTGGGACAAAAATTGGAAAATTTTTAAGGGACTTTGAAAAAATTTCAACTGGAATTTTAGCAATTTTTTTATGTGAAATTGTAAACATGTGGCCATGGATTTTGAAAATTCTAGAGAGAATTTTAAAAGCTTCAACAGAATTTCAACAATTTTGAGAGGGATTTGAAAAGTTTCCATGGGAATGGGAAGAATTGGGACAAAAATTGGAAAATTTTTAAGGGACTTTGAAAACATTTCAACTGGAATTTTAGCCATTTTTTTATGTGAAATTGTAAACATGTGGCCATGGATTTTGAAAATTCTAGAGAGAATTTTAAAAGCTTCAACAGAATTTCAACAATTTTGAGAGGGATTTGAAAAGTTTCAATGGGAATGGGAAGAATTGGGAGAAAAATTGGAAAATTTTTAAGGGACTTTGAAAAAATTTCAACTGGAATTTTAGCCATTTTTTGACGTGAAATTGTAAACATGTGGCCATGGATTTTGAAAATTCTAGAGAGAATTTTAAAAGCTTCAACAGAATTTCAACAATTTTGAGAGGGATTTGAAAAGTTTCAATGGGAATGGGAAGAATTGGGACAAAAATTGGAAAATTTTTAAGGGACTTTGAAAAAATTTCAACTGGAATTTTAGCCATTTTTTGACGTGAAATTGTAAACATGTGGCCATGGATTTTGAAAATTCTAGAGAGAATTTTAAAAGCTTCAACAGAATTTCAACAATTTTGAGAGGGATTTGAAAAGTTTCAATGGGAATGGGAAGAATTGGGACAAAATTGGAAAATTTTTCAGGGACTTTGAAAAAATTTCAACTGGAATTTTAGCCATTTTTTGACGTGAAATTGTAAACATGTGGCCATGGATTTTGAAAATTCTAGAGAGAATTTTAAAAGCTTCAAGAGAATTTCAACAATTTTGAGAGGGATTTGAAAAGTTTCAATGGGAATGGGAAGAATTGGAACAAAAATTGGAAAATTTTTAAGGGACTTTGAAAAAATTTCAACTGGAATTTTAGCCATTTTTTTACGTGAAATTGTAAACATGTGGCCATGGATTTTGAAAATTCTAGAGAGAATTTTAAAAGCTTCAACAGAATTTCAACAATTTTGAGAGGGATTTGAAAAGTTTCAATGGGAATGGGAAGAATTGGGACAAAAATTGGAAAATTTTTAAGGGACTTTGAAAAAATTTCAACTGGAATTTTAGCATTTTTTTGACGTGAAATTGTAAACATGTGGACATGGATTTTGAAAATTCTAGAGAGAATTTTAAAAGCTTCAACAGAATTTCAACAATTTTGAGAGGGATTTGAAAAGTTTCCATGGGAATGGGAAGAATTGGGACAAAAATTGGAAAATTTTTAAGGGACTTTGAAAAAATTTCAACTGGAATTTTAGCATTTTTTTTACGTGAAATTGTAAACATGTGGACATGGATTTTGAAAATTCTAGAGAGAATTTTAAAAGCTTCAACAGAATTTCAACAATTTTGAGAGGGATTTGAAAAGTTTCAATGGGAATGGGAAGAATTGGGACAAAAATTGGAAAATTTTTAAGGGACTTTGAAAAAATTTCAACTGGAATTTTAGCCATTTTTTGACGTGAAATTGTAAACATGTGGACATGGATTTTGAAAATTCTAGAGAGAATTTTAAAAGCTTCAACAGAATTTCAACAATTTTGAGAGGGATTTGAAAAGTTTCAATGGGAATGGGAAGAATTGGGACAAAAATTGGAAAATTTTTAAGGGACTTTGAAAAATTTCAACTGGAATTTTAGCAATTTTTTAATGTGAAATTGTAAACATGTGGACATGGATTTTGAAAATTCTAGAGAGAATTTTAAAAGTTTCAACAGAATTTCCACAATTTTGAGAGGGATTTGAAAAGTTTCAATGGGAATGGGAAGAATTGGGACAAAAATTGGAAAATTTTTAAGGGACTTTGAAAAAATTTCAACTGGAATTTTAGCAATTTTTTGACGTGAAATTGTAAACATGTTGAAGTGGATTTTGAAAATTCTAGAGAGAATTTTAAAAGCTTCAACAGAATTTCAACAATTTTGAGAGGGATTTGAAAAGTTTCAATGGGAATGGGAAGAATTGGGACAAAAATTGGAAAATTTTTAAGGGACTTTGAAAAAATTTCAACTGGAATTTTAGCCATTTTTTGACGTGAAATTGTAAACATGTGGCCATGGATTTTGAAAATTCTAGAAAGAATTTTAAAAGCTTCAACAGAATTTCAACAATTTTGAGAGGGATTTGAAAAGTTTCAATGGGAATGGGAAGAATTGGGACAAAAATTGGAAAATTTTTAAGGGACTTTGAAAAAATTTCAACTGGAATTTTAGCCATTTTTTGACGTGAAATTGTAAACATGTGGCCATGGATTTTGAAAATTCTAGAGAGAATTTTAAAAGCTTCAACAGAATTTCAACAATTTTGAGAGGGATTTGAAAAGTTTCAATGGGAATGGGAAGAATTGGGACAAAAATTGGAAAATTTTTAAGGGACTTTGAAAAAATTTCAACTGGAATTTTAGCCATTTTTTGACGTGAAATTGTAAACATGTGGCCATAAATTTTGAAAATTCTAGAGAGAATTTTAAAAGCTTCAACAGAATTTCAACAATTTTGAGAGGGATTTGAAAAGTTTCAATGGGAATGGGAAGAATTGGGACAAAAATTGGAAAATTTTTAAGGGACTTTGAAAAAATTTCAACTGGAATTTTAGCCATTTTTTGACGTGAAATTGTAAACATGTGGACATGGATTTTGAAAATTCTAGAGAGAATTTTAAAAGCTTCAACAGAATTTCAACAATTTTGAGAGGGATTTGAAAAGTTTCAATGGGAATGGGAAGAATTGGGACAAAAATTGGAAAATTTTTAAGGGACTTTGAAAAAATTTCAACTGGAATTTTAGCAATTTTTTTATGTGAAATTGTAAACATGTGGACATGGATTTTGAAAATTCTAGAGAGAATTTTAAAAGCTTCAACAGAATTTCCACAATTTTGAGAGGGATTTGAAAAGTTTCAATGGGAATGGGAAGAATTGGGACAAAAATTGGAAAATTTTTAAGGGACTTTGAAAAAATTTCAACTGGAATTTTAGCCATTTTTTTATGTGAAATTGTAAACATGTTGAAGTGGATTTTGAAAATTCTAGAGAGAATTTTAAAAGCTTCAACAGAATTTCAACAATTTTGAGAGGGATTTGAAAAGTTTCAATGGGAATGGGAAGAATTGGGACAAAAATTGGAAAATTTTTAAGGGACTTTGAAAAAATTTCAACTGGAATTTTAGCCATTTTTTGACGTGAAATTGTAAACATGTGGCCATGGATTTTGAAAATTCTAGAGAGAATTTTAAAAGCTTTAACAGAATTTCAACAGTTTTGAGAGGGATTTGAAAAGTTTCAATGGGAATGGGAAGAATTGGGACAAAAATTGGAAAATTTTTAAGGGACTTTGAAAAAATTTCAACTGGAATTTTAGCATTTTTTTTACGTGAAATTGTAAACATGTGGACATGGATTTTGAAAATTCTAGAGAGAATTTTAAAAGCTTCAAGAGAATTTCAACAATTTTGAGAGGGATTTGAAAAGTTTCAATGGGAATGGGAAGAATTGGGACAAAAATTGGAAAATTTTTAAGGGACTTTGAAAAAATTTCAACTGGAATTTTAGCCATTTTTGATGTGAAATTGTAAACATGTGGCCATGGATTTTGAAAATTCTAGAGAGAATTTTAAAAGCTTCAACAGAATTTCAACAATTTTGAGAGGGATTTGAAAAGTTTCAATGGGAATGGGAAGAATTGGGACAAAAATTGGAAAATTTTTAAGGGACTTTGAAAAAATTTCAACTGGAATTTTAGCCATTTTTTGACGTGAAATTGTAAACATGTGGCCATGGATTTTGAAAATTCTAGAAAGAATTTTAAAAGCTTCAACAGAATTTCAACAATTTTGAGAGGGATTTGAAAAGTTTCAATGGGAATGGGAAGAATTGGGACAAAAATTGGAAAATTTTTAAGGGACTTTGAAAAAATTTCAACTGGAATTTTAGCCATTTTTTGACGTGAAATTGTAAACATGTTGAAGTGGATTTTGAAAATTCTAGAGAGAATTTTAAAAGCTTCAAGAGAATTTCAACAATTTTGAGAGGGATTTGAAAAGTTTCAATGGGAATGGGAAGAATTGGGACAAAAATTGGAAAATTTTTAAGGGACTTTGAAAAAATTTCAACTGGAATTTTAGCAATTTTTTTATATGTGAAATTGTAAACATGTGGCCATGGATTTTGAAAATTCTAGAGAGAATTTTAAAAGCTTCAACAGAATTTCAACAATTTTGAGAGGGATTTGAAAAGTTTCAATGGGAATGGGAAGAATTGGGACAAAAATTGGAAAATTTTTAAGGGACTTTGAAAAATTTCAACTGGAATTTTAGCCATTTTTGACGTGAAATTGTAAACATGTTGAAGTGGATTTTGAAAATTCTAGAGAGAATTTTAAAAGCTTCAAGAGAATTTCAACAATTTTGAGAGGGATTTGAAAAGTTTCAATGGGAATGGGAAGAATTGGGACAAAAATTGGAAAATTTTTAAGGGACTTTGAAAAAATTTCAACTGGAATTTTAGCCATTTTTTGACGTGAAATTGTAAACATGTGGCCATGGATTTTGAAAATTCTAGAGAGAATTTTAAAAGCTTCAACAGAATTTCAACAATTTTGAGAGGGATTTGAAAAGTTTCAATGGGAATGGGAAGAATTGGGACAAAAATTGGAAAATTTTTAAGGGACTTTGAAAAAATTTCAACTGGAATTTTAGCCATTTTTTGACGTGAAATTGTAAACATGTGGCCATGGATTTTGAAAATTCTAGAGAGAATTTTAAAAGCTTCAACAGAATTTCAACAATTTTGAGAGGGATTTGAAAAGTTTCAATGGGAATGGGAAGAATTGGGACAAAAATTGGAAAATTTTTAAGGGACTTTGAAAAAATTTCAACTGGAATTTTAGCATTTTTTTACGTGAAATTGTAAACATGTGGCCATGGATTTTGAAAATTCTAGGGAGAATTTTAAAAGCTTTAACAGAATTTCAACAGTTTTGAGAGGGATTTGAAAAGTTTCAATGGGAATGGGAAGAATTGGGACAAAAATTGGAAAATTTTTTAAGGGACTTTGAAAAAATTTCAACTGGAATTTTAGCCATTTTTGACGTGAAATTGTAAACATGTGGCCATGGATTTTGAAAATTCTAGAAAGAATTTTAAAAGCTTCAACAGAATTTCAACAATTTTGAGAGGGATTTGAAAAGTTTCAATGGGAATGGGAAGAATTGGGACAAAAATTGGAAAATTTTTAAGGGACTTTGAAAAAATTTCAACTGGAATTTTAGCCATTTTTGATGTGAAATTGTAAACATGTGGCCATGGATTTTGAAAATTCTAGAGAGAATTTTAAAAGCTTCAACAGAATTTCAACAATTTTGAGAGGGATTTGAAAAGTTTCAATGGGAATGGGAAGAATTGGGACAAAAATTGGAAAATTTTTAAGGGACTTTGAAAAAATTTCAACTGGAATTTTAGCCATTTTTTGACGTGAAATTGTAAACATGTGGCCATGGATTTTGAAAATTCTAGAAAGAATTTTAAAAGCTTCAACAGAATTTCAACAATTTTGAGAGGGATTTGAAAAGTTTCAATGGGAATGGGAAGAATTGGGACAAAAATTGGAAAATTTTTAAGGGACTTTGAAAAAATTTCAACTGGAATTTTAGCCATTTTTTGACGTGAAATTGTAAACATGTTGAAGTGGATTTTGAAAATTCTAGAGAGAATTTTAAAAGCTTCAAGAGAATTTCAACAATTTTGAGAGGGATTTGAAAAGTTTCAATGGGAATGGGAAGAATTGGGACAAAAATTGGAAAATTTTTAAGGGACTTTGAAAAAATTTCAACTGGAATTTTAGCAATTTTTTTATGTGAAATTGTAAACATGTGGCCATGGATTTTGAAAATTCTAGAGAGAATTTTAAAAGCTTCAACAGAATTTCAACAATTTTGAGAGGGATTTGAAAAGTTTCAATGGGAATGGGAAGAATTGGGACAAAAATTGGAAAATTTTTAAGGGACTTTGAAAAAATTTCAACTGGAATTTTAGCCATTTTTTGACGTGAAATTGTAAACATGTTGAAGTGGATTTTGAAAATTCTAGAGAGAATTTTAAAAGCTTCAAGAGAATTTCAACAATTTTGAGAGGGATTTGAAAAGTTTCAATGGGAATGGGAAGAATTGGGACAAAAATTGGAAAATTTTTAAGGGACTTTGAAAAATTTCAACTGGAATTTTAGCCATTTTTTGACGTGAAATTGTAAACATGTGGCCATGGATTTTGAAAATTCTAGAGAGAATTTTAAAAGCTTCAACAGAATTTCAAACAATTTTGAGAGGGATTTGAAAAGTTTCAATGGGAATGGGAAGAATTGGGACAAAAATTGGAAAATTTTTAAGGGACTTTGAAAAAATTTCAACTGGAATTTTAGCCATTTTTTGACGTGAAATTGTAAACATGTGGCCATGGATTTTGAAAATTCTAGAGAGAATTTTAAAAGCTTCAACAGAATTTCAACAATTTTGAGAGGGATTTGAAAAGTTTCAATGGGAATGGGAAGAATTGGGACAAAAATTGGAAAATTTTTAAGGGACTTTGAAAAAATTTCAACTGGAATTTTAGCATTTTTTTACGTGAAATTGTAAACATGTGGCCATGGATTTTGAAAATTCTAGGGAGAATTTTAAAAGCTTTAACAGAATTTCAACAGTTTTGAGAGGGATTTGAAAAGTTTCAATGGGAATGGGAAGAATTGGGACAAAAATTGGAAAATTTTTAAGGGACTTTGAAAAAATTTCAACTGGAATTTTAGCCATTTTTTGACGTGAAATTGTAAACATGTGGCCATGGATTTTGAAAATTCTAGAAAGAATTTTAAAAGCTTCAACAGAATTTCAACAATTTTGAGAGGGATTTGAAAAGTTTCAATGGGAATGGGAAGAATTGGGACAAAAATTGGAAAATTTTTAAGGGACTTTGAAAAAATTTCAACTGGAATTTTAGCCATTTTTTGACGTGAAATTGTAAACATGTGGCCATGGATTTTGAAAATTCTAGAGAGAATTTTAAAAGCTTCAACAGAATTTCCACAATTTTGAGAGGGATTTGAAAAGTTTCCATGGGAATGGGAAGAATTGGGACAAAAATTGGAAAATTTTTAAGGGACTTTGAAAAAATTTCAACTGGAATTTTAGCATTTTTTTTACGTGAAATTGTAAACATGTGGCCATGGATTTTGAAAATTCTAGAGAGAATTTTAAAAGCTTCAACAGAATTTCAACAATTTTGAGAGGGATTTGAAAAGTTTCAATGGGAATGGGAAGAATTGGGACAAAAATTGGAAAATTTTTAAGGGACTTTGAAAAAATTTCAACTGGAATTTTAGCCATTTTTTTACGTGAAATTGTAAACATGTTGAAGTGGATTTTGAAAATTCTAGAGAGAATTTAAAAGCTTCAAGAGAATTTCAACAATTTTGAGAGGGATTTGAAAAGTTTCAATGGGAATGGGAAGAATTGGGACAAAAATTGGAAAATTTTTAAGGGACTTTGAAAACATTTCAACTGGAATTTTAGCCATTTTTTTATGTGAAATTGTAAACATGTGGCCATGGATTTTGAAAATTCTAGAGAGAATTTTAAAAGCTTCAACAGAATTTCCACAATTTTGAGAGGGATTTGAAAAGCTTCAATGGGAATGGGAAGAATTGGGACAAAAATTGGAAAATTTTTTAAGGGACTTTGAAAAAATTTCAACTGGAATTTTAGCAATTTTTTTATGTGAAATTGTAAACATGTGGACATGGATTTTGAAAATTCTAGAGAGAATTTTAAAAGCTTCAACAGAATTTCAACAATTTTGAGAGGGATTTGAAAAGTTTCAATGGGAATGGGAAGAATTGGGACAAAAATTGGAAAATTTTTAAGGGACTTTGAAAAAATTTCAACTGGAATTATAGCCATTTTTTTACGTGAAATTGTAAACATGTTGAAGTGGATTTTGAAAATTCTAGAGAGAATTTTAAAAGCTTCAAGAGAATTTCAACAATTTTGAGAGGGATTTGAAAAGTTTCAATGGGAATGGGAAGAATTGGGACAAAAATTGGAAAATTTTTAAGGGACTTTGAAAACATTTCAACTGGAATTTTAGCCATTTTTTTATGTGAAATTGTAAACATGTGGCCATGGATTTTGAAAATTCTAGAGAGAATTTTAAAAGCTTCAACAGAATTTCCACAATTTTGAGAGGGATTTGAAAAGCTTCAATGGGAATGGGAAGAATTGGGACAAAAATTGGAAAATTTTTAAGGGACTTTGAAAAAATTTCAACTGGAATTTTAGCAATTTTTTTATGTGAAATTGTAAACATGTGGACATGGATTTTGAAAATTCTAGAGAGAATTTTAAAAGCTTCAAGAGAATTTCAACAATTTTGAGAGGGATTTGAAAAGTTTCAATGGGAATGGGAAGAATTGGGACAAAAATTGGAAAATTTTTAAGGGACTTTGAAAAAATTTCAACTGGAATTTTAGCCATTTTTTTATGTGAAATTGTAAACATGTGGCCATGGATTTTGAAAATTCTAGAGAGAATTTTAAAAGCTTCAACAGAATTTCAACAATTTTGAGAGGGATTTGAAAAGTTTCAATGGGAATGGGAAGAATTGGGACAAAAATTGGAAAATTTTTAAGGGACTTTGAAAAAATTTCAACTGGAATTTTAGCCATTTTTTGACGTGAAATTGTAAACATGTGGCCATGGATTTTGAAAATTCTAGGGAGAATTTTAAAAGCTTTAACAGAATTTCAACAGTTTTGAGAGGGATTTGAAAAGTTTCAATGGGAATGGGAAGAATTGGGACAAAAATTGGAAAATTTTTAAGGGACTTTGAAAAAATTTCAACTGGAATTTTAGCCATTTTTTGACGTGAAATTGTAAACATGTGGCCATGGATTTTGAAAATTCTAGAGAGAATTTTAAAAGCTTCAACAGAATTTCAACAATTTTGAGAGGGATTTGAAAAGTTTCAATGGGAATGGGAAGAATTGGGACAAAAATTGGAAAATTTTAAGGGACTTTGAAAAAATTTCAACTGGAATTTTAGCCATTTTTTGACGTGAAATTGTAAACATGTGGCCATGGATTTTGAAAATTCTAGAGAGAATTTTAAAAGCTTCAACAGAATTTCCACAATTTTGAGAGGGATTTGAAAAGTTTCCATGGGAATGGGAAGAATTGGGACAAAAATTGGAAAATTTTTAAGGGACTTTGAAAAAATTTCAACTGGAATTTTAGCATTTTTTTTACGTGAAATTGTAAACATGTGGCCATGGATTTTGAAAATTCTAGAGAGAATTTTAAAAGCTTCAACAGAATTTCAACAATTTTGAGAGGGATTTGAAAAGTTTCAATGGGAATGGGAAGAATTGGGACAAAAATTGGAAAATTTTTAAGGGACTTTGAAAAAATTTCAACTGGAATTTTAGCCATTTTTTGACGTGAAATTGTAAACATGTGGCCATGGATTTTGAAAATTCTAGAGAGAATTTTAAAAGCTTCAACAGAATTTCAACAATTTTGAGAGGGATTTGAAAAGTTTCAATGGGAATGGGAAGAATTGGGACAAAAATTGGAAAATTTTTAAGGGACTTTGAAAAAATTTCAACTGGAATTTTAGCATTTTTTTACGTGAAATTGTAAACATGTGGCCATGGATTTTGAAAATTCTAGGGAGAATTTTAAAAGCTTTAACAGATTTCAACAGTTTTGAGAGGGATTTGAAAAGTTTCAATGGGAATGGGAAGAATTGGGACAAAAATTGGAAAATTTTTAAGGGACTTTGAAAAAATTTCAACTGGAATTTTAGCCATTTTTGACGTGAAATTGTAAACATGTTGAAGTGGATTTTGAAAATTCTAGAGAGAATTTTAAAAGCTTCAAGAGAATTTCAACAATTTTGAGAGGGATTTGAAAAGTTTCAATGGGAATGGGAAGAATTGGGACAAAAATTGGAAAATTTTTAAGGGACTTTGAAAAAATTTCAACTGGAATTTTAGCCATTTTTTGACGTGAAATTGTAAACATGTGGCCATGGATTTTGAAAATTCTAGAGAGAATTTTAAAAGCTTCAACAGAATTTCAACAATTTTGAGAGGGATTTGAAAAGTTTCAATGGGAATGGGAAGAATTGGGACAAAAATTGGAAAATTTTTAAGGGACTTTGAAAAAATTTCAACTGGAATTTTAGCCATTTTTTGACGTGAAATTGTAAACATGTGGCCATGGATTTTGAAAATTCTAGAGAGAATTTTAAAAGCTTCAACAGAATTTCAACAATTTTGAGAGGGATTTGAAAAGTTTCAATGGGAATGGGAAGAATTGGGACAAAAATTGGAAAATTTTTAAGGGACTTTGAAAAAATTTCAACTGGAATTTTAGCATTTTTTTACGTGAAATTGTAAACATGTGGCCATGGATTTTGAAAATTCTAGGGAGAATTTTAAAAGCTTTAACAGAATTTCAACAGTTTTGAGAGGGATTTGAAAAGTTTCAATGGGAATGGGAAGAATTGGGACAAAAATTGGAAAATTTTTAAGGGACTTTGAAAAAATTTCAACTGGAATTTTAGCCATTTTTTGACGTGAAATTGTAAACATGTGGCCATGGATTTTGAAAATTCTAGAAAGAATTTTAAAAGCTTCAACAGAATTTCAACAATTTTGAGAGGGATTTGAAAAGTTTCAATGGGAATGGGAAGAATTGGGACAAAAATTGGAAAATTTTTAAGGGACTTTGAAAAAATTTCAACTGGAATTTTAGCCATTTTTTGACGTGAAATTGTAAACATGTGGCCATGGATTTTGAAAATTCTAGAGAGAATTTTAAAAGCTTCAACAGAATTTCCACAATTTTGAGAGGGATTTGAAAAGTTTCCATGGGAATGGGAAGAATTGGGACAAAAATTGGAAAATTTTTAAGGGACTTTGAAAAAATTTCAACTGGAATTTTAGCATTTTTTTTACGTGAAATTGTAAACATGTGGCCATGGATTTTGAAAATTCTAGAGAGAATTTTAAAAGCTTCAACAGAATTTCAACAATTTTGAGAGGGATTTGAAAAGTTTCAATGGGAATGGGAAGAATTGGGACAAAAATTGGAAAATTTTTAAGGGACTTTGAAAAAATTTCAACTGGAATTTTAGCCATTTTTTTACGTGAAATTGTAAACATGTTGAAGTGGATTTTGAAAATTCTAGAGAGAATTTTAAAAGCTTCAAGAGAATTTCAACAATTTTGAGAGGGATTTGAAAAGTTTCAATGGGAATGGGAAGAATTGGGACAAAAATTGGAAAATTTTTAAGGGACTTTGAAAACATTTCAACTGGAATTTTAGCCATTTTTTTATGTGAAATTGTAAACATGTGGCCATGGATTTTGAAAATTCTAGAGAGAATTTTAAAAGCTTCAACAGAATTTCCACAATTTTGAGAGGGATTTGAAAAGCTTCAATGGGAATGGGAAGAATTGGGACAAAAATTGGAAAATTTTTAAGGGACTTTGAAAAAATTTCAACTGGAATTTTAGCAATTTTTTTATGTGAAATTGTAAACATGTGGACATGGATTTTGAAAATTCTAGAGAGAATTTTAAAAGCTTCAACAGAATTTCAACAATTTTGAGAGGGATTTGAAAAGTTTCAATGGGAATGGGAAGAATTGGGACAAAAATTGGAAAATTTTTAAGGGACTTTGAAAAAATTTCAACTGGAATTATAGCCATTTTTTTACGTGAAATTGTAAACATGTTGAAGTGGATTTTGAAAATTCTAGAGAGAATTTTAAAAGCTTCAAGAGAATTTCAACAATTTTGAGAGGGATTTGAAAAGTTTCAATGGGAATGGGAAGAATTGGGACAAAAATTGGAAAATTTTTAAGGGACTTTGAAAACATTTCAACTGGAATTTTAGCCATTTTTTTATGTGAAATTGTAAACATGTGGCCATGGATTTTGAAAATTCTAGAGAGAATTTTAAAAGCTTCAACAGAATTTCCACAATTTTGAGAGGGATTTGAAAAGCTTCAATGGGAATGGGAAGAATTGGGACAAAAATTGGAAAATTTTTAAGGGACTTTGAAAAAATTTCAACTGGAATTTTAGCAATTTTTTTATGTGAAATTGTAAACATGTGGACATGGATTTTGAAAATTCTAGAGAGAATTTTAAAAGCTTCAAGAGAATTTCAACAATTTTGAGAGGGATTTGAAAAGTTTCAATGGGAATGGGAAGAATTGGGACAAAAATTGGAAAATTTTTAAGGGACTTTGAAAAAATTTCAACTGGAATTTTAGCCATTTTTTTATGTGAAATTGTAAACATGTGGCCATGGATTTTGAAAATTCTAGAGAGAATTTTAAAAGCTTCAACAGAATTTCAACAATTTTGAGAGGGATTTGAAAAGTTTCAATGGGAATGGGAAGAATTGGGACAAAAATTGGAAAATTTTTAAGGGACTTTGAAAAAATTTCAACTGGAATTTTAGCCATTTTTTGACGTGAAATTGTAAACATGTGGCCATGGATTTTGAAAATTCTAGGGAGAATTTTAAAAGCTTTAACAGAATTTCAACAGTTTTGAGAGGGATTTGAAAAGTTTCAATGGGAATGGGAAGAATTGGGACAAAAATTGGAAAATTTTTAAGGGACTTTGAAAAAATTTCAACTGGAATTTTAGCCATTTTTTGACGTGAAATTGTAAACATGTGGCCATGGATTTTGAAAATTCTAGAGAGAATTTTAAAAGCTTCAACAGAATTTCAACAATTTTGAGAGGGATTTGAAAAGTTTCAATGGGAATGGGAAGAATTGGGACAAAAATTGGAAAATTTTTAAGGACTTTGAAAAAATTTCAACTGGAATTTTAGCCATTTTTTGAACGTGAAATTGTAAACATGTGGCCATGGATTTTGAAAATTCTAGAGAGAATTTTAAAAGCTTCAACAGAATTTCCACAATTTTGAGAGGGATTTGAAAAGTTTCCATGGGAATGGGAAGAATTGGGACAAAAATTGGAAAATTTTTAAGGGACTTTGAAAAAATTTCAACTGGAATTTTAGCATTTTTTTACGTGAAATTGTAAACATGTGGCCATGGATTTTGAAAATTCTAGAGAGAATTTTAAAAGCTTCAACAGAATTTCAACAATTTTGAGAGGGATTTGAAAAGTTTCAATGGGAATGGGAAGAATTGGGACAAAAATTGGAAAATTTTTAAGGGACTTTGAAAAAATTTCAACTGGAATTTTAGCCATTTTTTGACGTGAAATTGTAAACATGTGGCCATGGATTTTGAAAATTCTAGAGAGAATTTTAAAAGCTTCAACAGAATTTCAACAATTTTGAGAGGGATTTGAAAAGTTTCAATGGGAATGGGAAGAATTGGGACAAAAATTGGAAAATTTTTAAGGGACTTTGAAAAATTTCAACTGGAATTTTAGCATTTTTTTACGTGAAATTGTAAACATGTGGCCATGGATTTTGAAAATTCTAGGGAGAATTTTAAAAGCTTTAACAGAATTTCAACAGTTTTGAGAGGGATTTGAAAAGTTTCAATGGGAATGGGAAGAATTGGGACAAAAATTGGAAAATTTTTAAGGGACTTTGAAAAATTTCAACTGGAATTTTAGCCATTTTTTGACGTGAAATTGTAAACATGTGGCCATGGATTTTGAAAATTCTAGAGAGAATTTTAAAAGCTTCAACAGAATTTCCACAATTTTGAGAGGGATTTGAAAAGTTTCAATGGGAATGGGAAGAATTGGGACAAAAATTGGAAAATTTTTAAGGGACTTTGAAAAAATTTCAACTGGAATTTTAGCATTTTTTTTACGTGAAATTGTAAACATGTGGCCATGGATTTTGAAAATTCTAGAGAGAATTTTAAAAGCTTCAACAGAATTTCAACAATTTTGAGAGGGATTTGAAAAGTTTCAATGGGAATGGGAAGAATTGGGACAAAAATTGGAAAATTTTTAAGGGACTTTGAAAAAATTTCAACTGGAATTATAGCCATTTTTTTACGTGAAATTGTAAACATGTTGAAGTGGATTTTGAAAATTCTAGAGAGAATTTTAAAAGCTTCAAGAGAATTTCAACAATTTTGAGAGGGATTTGAAAAGTTTCAATGGGAATGGGAAGAATTGGGACAAAAATTGGAAAATTTTTAAGGGACTTTGAAAACATTTCAACTGGAATTTTAGCCATTTTTTTATGTGAAATTGTAAACATGTGGCCATGGATTTTGAAAATTCTAGAGAGAATTTTAAAAGCTTCAAGAGAATTTCTACAATTTTGAGAGGGATTTGAAAAGCTTCAATGGGAATGGGAAGAATTGGGACAAAAATTGGAAAATTTTTAAGGGACTTTGAAAAAATTTCAACTGGAATTTTAGCATTTTTTTTACGTGAAATTGTAAACATGTGGACATGGATTTTTGAAAATTCTAGAGAGAATTTTTAAAAGCTTCAACAGAATTTCAACAATTTTGAGAGGGATTTGAAAAGTTTCAATGGGAATGGGAAGAATTGGGACAAAAATTGGAAAATTTTTAAGGGACTTTGAAAAAATTTCAACTGGAATTTAGCATTTTTTTACGTGAAATTGTAAACATGTGGCCATGGATTTTGAAAATTCTAGGGAGAATTTTAAAAGCTTTAACAGAATTTCAACAGTTTTGAGAGGGATTTGAAAAGTTTCAATGGGAATGGGAAGAATTGGGACAAAAATTGGAAAATTTTTAAGGGACTTTGAAAAAATTTCAACTGGAATTTTAGCCATTTTTTGACGTGAAATTGTAAACATGTGGCCATGGATTTTGAAAATTCTAGAGAGAATTTTAAAAGCTTCAACAGAATTTCAACAATTTTGAGAGGGATTTGAAAAGTTTCAATGGGAATGGGAAGAATTGGGACAAAAATGGGAAAATTTTTAAGGGACTTTGAAAAAATTTCAACTGGAATTTTAGCCATTTTGTTACGTGAAATTGTAAACATGTGGCCATGGATTTTGAAAATTCTAGAGAGAATTTTAAAAAGCTTTAACAGAATTTCCACAATTTTGAGAGGGATTTGAAAAGCTTCAATGGGAATGGGAAGAATTGGGACAAAAATTGGAAAATTTTAAGGGACTTTGAAAAAATTTCAACTGGAATTTTAGCAATTTTTTTATGTGAAATTGTAAACATGTGGACATGGATTTTGAAAATTCTAGAGAGAATTTTAAAAGCTTCAAGAGAATTTCAACAATTTTGAGAGGGATTTGAAAAGTTTCAATGGGAATGGGAAGAATTGGGACAAAAATTGGAAAATTTTTAAGGGACTTTGAAAAAATTTCAACTGGAATTTTAGCCATTTTTTTATGTGAAATTGTAAACATGTGGCCATGGATTTTGAAAATTCTAGAGAGAATTTTAAAAGCTTCAACAGAATTTCAACAATTTTGAGAGGGATTTGAAAAGTTTCAATGGGAATGGGAAGAATTGGGACAAAAATTGGAAAATTTTTAAGGGACTTTGAAAAAATTTCAACTGGAATTTTAGCCATTTTTTGACGTGAAATTGTAAACATGTGGCCATGGATTTTGAAAATTCTAGGGAGAATTTTAAAAGCTTTAACAGAATTTCAACAGTTTTGAGAGGGATTTGAAAAGTTTCAATGGGAATGGGAAGAATTGGGACAAAAATTGGAAAATTTTTAAGGGACTTTGAAAAAATTTCAACTGGAATTTTAGCCATTTTTTGACGTGAAATTGTAAACATGTGGCCATGGATTTTGAAAATTCTAGAGAGAATTTTAAAAGCTTCAACAGAATTTCAACAATTTTGAGAGGGATTTGAAAAGTTTCAATGGGAATGGGAAGAATTGGGACAAAAATTGGAAAAATTTTAAGGGACTTTGAAAAAATTTCAACTGGAATTTTAGCCATTTTTTGACGTGAAATTGTAAACATGTGGCCATGGATTTTGAAAATTCTAGAGAGAATTTTAAAAGCTTCAACAGAATTTCCACAATTTTGAGAGGGATTTGAAAAGTTTCCATGGGAATGGGAAGAATTGGGACAAAAATTGGAAAATTTTTAAGGGACTTTGAAAAAATTTCAACTGGAATTTTAGCATTTTTTTTACGTGAAATTGTAAACATGTGGCCATGGATTTTGAAAATTCTAGAGAGAATTTTAAAAGCTTCAACAGAATTTCAACAATTTTGAGAGGGATTTGAAAAGTTTCAATGGGAATGGGAAGAATTGGGACAAAAATTGGAAAATTTTTAAGGGACTTTGAAAAAATTTCAACTGGAATTTTAGCCATTTTTTGACGTGAAATTGTAAACATGTGGCCATGGATTTTGAAAATTCTAGAGAGAATTTTAAAAGCTTCAACAGAATTTCAACAATTTTGAGAGGGATTTGAAAAGTTTCAATGGGAATGGGAAGAATTGGGACAAAAATTGGAAAATTTTTAAGGGACTTTGAAAAAATTTCAACTGGAATTTTAGCATTTTTTTACGTGAAATTGTAAACATGTGGCCATGGATTTTGAAAATTCTAGGGAGAATTTTAAAAGCTTTAACAGAATTTCAACAGTTTTGAGAGGGATTTGAAAAGTTTCAATGGGAATGGGAAGAATTGGGACAAAAATTGGAAAATTTTTAAGGGACTTTGAAAAAATTTCAACTGGAATTTTAGCCATTTTTTGACGTGAAATTGTAAACATGTGGCCATGGATTTTGAAAATTCTAGAGAGAATTTTAAAAGCTTCAACAGAATTTCCACAATTTTGAGAGGGATTTGAAAAGTTTCAATGGGAATGGGAAGAATTGGGACAAAAATTGGAAAATTTTTAAGGGACTTTGAAAAAATTTCAACTGGAATTTTAGCATTTTTTTTACGTGAAATTGTAAACATGTGGCCATGGATTTTGAAAATTCTAGAGAGAATTTTAAAAGCTTCAACAGAATTTCAACAATTTTGAGAGGGATTTGAAAAGTTTCAATGGGAATGGGAAGAATTGGGACAAAAATTGGAAAATTTTTAAGGGACTTTGAAAAAATTTCAACTGGAATTATAGCCATTTTTTTACGTGAAATTGTAAACATGTTGAAGTGGATTTTGAAAATTCTAGAGAGAATTTTAAAAGCTTCAAGAGAATTTCAACAATTTTGAGAGGGATTTGAAAAGTTTCAATGGGAATGGGAAGAATTGGGACAAAAATTGGAAAATTTTTAAGGGACTTTGAAAACATTTCAACTGGAATTTTAGCCATTTTTTTATGTGAAATTGTAAACATGTGGCCATGGATTTTGAAAATTCTAGAGAGAATTTTAAAAGCTTCAAGAGAATTTCTACAATTTTGAGAGGGATTTGAAAAGCTTCAATGGGAATGGGAAGAATTGGGACAAAAATTGGAAAATTTTTAAGGGACTTTGAAAAAATTTCAACTGGAATTTTAGCATTTTTTTTACGTGAAATTGTAAACATGTGGACATGGATTTTGAAAATTCTAGAGAGAATTTTAAAAGCTTCAAGAGAATTTCAACAATTTTGAGAGGGATTTGAAAAGTTTCAATGGGAATGGGAAGAATTGGGACAAAAATTGGAAAATTTTTAAGGGACTTTGAAAAAATTTCAACTGGAATTTTAGCATTTTTTTACGTGAAATTGTAAACATGTGGCCATGGATTTTGAAAATTCTAGGGAGAATTTTAAAAGCTTTAACAGAATTTCAACAGTTTTGAGAGGGATTTGAAAAGTTTCAATGGGAATGGGAAGAATTGGGACAAAAATTGGAAAATTTTTAAGGGACTTTGAAAAAATTTCAACTGGAATTTTAGCCATTTTTTGACGTGAAATTGTAAACATGTGGCCATGGATTTTGAAAATTCTAGAGAGAATTTTAAAAGCTTCAACAGAATTTCAACAATTTTGAGAGGGATTTGAAAAGTTTCCATGGGAATGGGAAGAATTGGGACAAAAATTGGAAAATTTTTAAGGGACTTTGAAAAAATTTCAACTGGAATTTTAGCCATTTTTTGACGTGAAATTGTAAACATGTGGCCATGGATTTTGAAAATTCTAGAAAGAATTTTAAAAGCTTCAACAGAATTTCAACAATTTTGAGAGGGATTTGAAAAGTTTCAATGGGAATGGGAAGAATTGGGACAAAAATTGGAAAATTTTTAAGGGACTTTGAAAAAATTTCAACTGGAATTTTAGCCATTTTTTGACGTGAAATTGTAAACATGTGGCCATGGATTTTGAAAATTCTAGAGAGAATTTTAAAAGCTTCAAGAGAATTTCAACAATTTTGAGAGGGATTTGAAAAGTTTCCATGGGAATGGGAAGAATTGGGACAAAAATTGGAAAGTTTTTAAGGGACTTTGAAAAAATTTCAACTGGAATTTTAGCATTTTTTTTACGTGAAATTGTAAACATGTGGCCATGGATTTTGAAAATTCTAGAGAGAATTTTAAAAGCTTCAACAGAATTTCAACAATTTTGAGAGGGATTTGAAAAGTTTCAATGGGAATGGGAAGAATTGGGACAAAAATTGGAAAATTTTTAAGGGACTTTGAAAAAATTTCAACTGGAATTTTAGCCATTTTTTGACGTGAAATTGTAAACATGTGGCCATGGATTTTGAAAATTCTAGAGAGAATTTTAAAAGCTTCAAGAGAATTTCAACAATTTTGAGAGGGATTTGAAAAGTTTCAATGGGAATGGGAAGAATTGGGACAAAAATTGGAAAATTTTTAAGGGACTTTGAAAACATTTCAACTGGAATTTTAGCCATTTTTTTATGTGAAATTGTAAACATGTGGCCATGGATTTTGAAAATTCTAGAGAGAATTTTAAAAGCTTCAACAGAATTTCCACAATTTTGAGAGGGATTTGAAAAGCTTCAATGGGAATGGGAAGAATTGGGACAAAAATTGGAAAATTTTTAAGGGACTTTGAAAAAATTTCAACTGGAATTTTAGCCATTTTTTGACGTGAAATTGTAAACATGTTGAAGTGGATTTTGAAAATTCTAGAGAGAATTTTAAAAGCTTCAAGAGAATTTCAACAATTTTGAGAGGGATTTGAAAAGTTTCAATGGGAATGGGAAGAATTGGGACAAAAATTGGAAAATTTTTAAGGGACTTTGAAAAAATTTCAACTGGAATTTTAGCCATTTTTTTATGTGAAATTGTAAACATGTGGCCATGGATTTTGAAAATTCTAGAGAGAATTTTAAAAGCTTCAACAGAATTTCAACAATTTTGAGAGGGATTTGAAAAGTTTCAATGGGAATGGGAAGAATTGGGACAAAAATTGGAAAATTTTTAAGGGACTTTGAAAAAATTTCAACTGGAATTTTAGCCATTTTTTGACGTGAAATTGTAAACATGTGGCCATGGATTTTGAAAATTCTAGAGAGAATTTTAAAAGCTTCAACAGAATTTCAACAATTTTGAGAGGGATTTGAAAAGTTTCAATGGGAATGGGAAGAATTGGGACAAAAATTGGAAAATTTTTAAGGGACTTTGAAAAAATTTCAACTGGAATTTTAGCATTTTTTTACGTGAAATTGTAAACATGTGGCCATGGATTTTGAAAATTCTAGGGAGAATTTTAAAAGCTTTAACAGAATTTCAACAGTTTTGAGAGGGATTTGAAAAGTTTCAATGGGAATGGGAAGAATTGGGACAAAAATTGGAAAATTTTTAAGGGACTTTGAAAAAATTTCAACTGGAATTTTAGCCATTTTTTTCACGTGAAATTGTAAACATGTGGCCATGGATTTTGAAAATTCTAGAAAGAATTTTAAAAGCTTCAACAGAATTTCAACAATTTTGAGAGGGATTTGAAAAGTTTCAATGGGAATGGGAAGAATTGGGACAAAAATTGGAAAATTTTTAAGGGACTTTGAAAAAATTTCAACTGGAATTTTAGCCATTTTTTGACGTGAAATTGTAAACATGTGGCCATGGATTTTGAAAATTCTAGAGAGAATTTTAAAAGCTTCAACAGAATTTCCACAATTTTGAGAGGGATTTGAAAAGTTTCCATGGGAATGGGAAGAATTGGGACAAAAATTGGAAAATTTTTAAGGGACTTTGAAAAAATTTCAACTGGAATTTTAGCATTTTTTTTACGTGAAATTGTAAACATGTGGACATGGATTTTGAAAATTCTAGAGAGAATTTTAAAAGCTTCAACAGAATTTCAACAATTTTGAGAGGGATTTGAAAAGTTTCAATGGGAATGGGAAGAATTGGGACAAAAATTGGAAAATTTTTAAGGGACTTTGAAAAAATTTCAACTGGAATTATAGCCATTTTTTGACGTGAAATTGTAAACATGTGGCCATGGATTTTGAAAATTCTAGAGAGAATTTTAAAAGCTTCAAGAGAATTTCAACAATTTTGAGAGGGATTTGAAAAGTTTCAATGGGAATGGGAAGAATTGGGACAAAAATTGGAAAATTTTTAAGGGACTTTGAAAAAATTTCAACTGGAATTTTAGCCATTTTTTGACGTGAAATTGTAAACATGTGGACATGGATTTTGAAAATTCTAGAGAGAATTTTAAAAGCTTTAACAGAATTTTTACAATTTTGAGAGGGATTTGAAAAGTTTCAATGGGAATGGGAAGAATTGGGACAAAAATTGGAAAATTTTTAAGGGACTTTGAAAAAATTTCAACTGGAATTTTAGCAATTTTTTGACGTGAAATTGTAAACATGTGGCCATGGATTTTGAAAATTCTAGAGAGAATTTTAAAAGCTTCAACAGAATTTCTACAATTTGGAGAGGGATTTGAAAAGTTTCAATGGGAATGGGAAGAATTGGGACAAAAATTGGAAAATTTTTAAGGGACTTTGAAAAAATTTCAACTGGAATTATAGCCATTTTTTGACGTGAAATTGTAAACATGTGGCCATGGATTTTGAAAATTCTAGAGAGAATTTTAAAAGCTTCAACAGAATTTCCACAATTTTGAGAGGGATTTGAAAAGTTTCCATGGGAATGGGAAGAATTGGGACAAAAATTGGAAAATTTTTAAGGGACTTTGAAAAAATTTCAACTGGAATTTTAGCATTTTTTTGACGTGAAATTGTAAACATGTGGCCATGGATTTTGAAAATTCTAGAGAGAATTTTAAAAGCTTCAACAGAATTTCAACAATTTTGAGAGGGATTTGAAAAGTTTCAATGGGAATGGGAAGAATTGGGACAAAAATTGGAAAATTTTTAAGGGACTTTGAAAAAATTTCAACTGGAATTTTAGCATTTTTTTACGTGAAATTGTAAACATGTTGAAGTGGATTTTGAAAATTCTAGAGAGAATTTTAAAAGCTTCAAGAGAATTTCAACAATTTTGAGAGGGATTTGAAAAGTTTCAATGGGAATGGGAAGAATTGGGACAAAAATTGGAAAATTTTTAAGGGACTTTGAAAAAATTTCAACTGGAATTTTAGCCATTTTTTGACGTGAAATTGTAAACATGTGGCCATGGATTTTGAAAATTCTAGAGAGAATTTTAAAAGCTTCAACAGAATTTCTACAATTTGGAGAGGGATTTGAAAAGTTTCAATGGGAATGGGAAGAATTGGGACAAAAATTGGAAAATTTTTAAGGGACTTTGAAAAAATTTCAACTGGAATTATAGCCATTTTTTGACGTGAAATTGTAAACATGTGGCCATGGATTTTGAAAATTCTAGAGAGAATTTTAAAAGCTTCAACAGAATTTCCACAATTTTGAGAGGGATTTGAAAAGTTTCCATGGGAATGGGAAGAATTGGGACAAAAATTGGAAAATTTTTAAGGGACTTTGAAAAAATTTCAACTGGAATTTTAGCATTTTTTTTACGTGAAATTGTAAACATGTGGCCATGGATTTTGAAAATTCTAGAGAGAATTTTAAAAGCTTCAACAGAATTTCCACAATTTTGAGAGGGATTTGAAAAGTTTCCATGGGAATGGGAAGAATTGGGACAAAAATTGGAAAATTTTTAAGGGACTTTGAAAAAATTTCAACTGGAATTATAGCCATTTTTTTACGTGAAATTGTAAACATGTTGAAGTGGATTTTGAAAATTCTAGAGAGAATTTTAAAAGCTTCAAGAGAATTTCAACAATTTTGAGAGGGATTTGAAAAGTTTCAATGGGAATGGGAAGAATTGGGACAAAAATTGGAAAATTTTTAAGGGACTTTGAAAACATTTCAACTGGAATTTTAGCCATTTTTTTACGTGAAATTGTAAACATGTGGACATGGATTTTGAAAATTCTAGAGAGAATTTTAAAAGCTTCAAGAGAATTTCAACAATTTTGAGAGGGATTTGAAAAGTTTCAATGGGAATGGGAAGAATTGGGACAAAAATTGGAAAATTTTTAAGGGACTTTGAAAACATTTCAACTGGAATTTTAGCCATTTTTTGACGTGAAATTGTAAACATGTGGCCATGGATTTTGAAAATTCTAGAGAGAATTTTAAAAGCTTCAACAGAATTTCCACAATTTTGAGAGGGATTTGAAAAGTTTCAATGGGAATGGGAAGAATTGGGACAAAAATTGGAAAATTTTTAAGGGACTTTGAAAAAATTTCAACTGGAATTTTAGCCATTTTTTGACGTGAAATTGTAAACATGTGGACATGGATTTTGAAAATTCTAGAGAGAATTTTAAAAGCTTCAAGAGAATTTCAACAATTTTGAGAGGGATTTGAAAAGTTTCAATGGGAATGGGAAGAATTGGGACAAAAATTGGAAAATTTTTAAGGGACTTTGAAAAAATTTCAACTGGAATTTTAGCATTTTTTGACGTGAAATTGTTTCCATGTGGACATGGATTTTGAAAATTCTAGAGAGAATTTTAAAAGCTTTAACAGAATTTCTACAATTTTGAGAGGGATTTGAAAAGTTTCAATGGGAATGGGAAGAATTGGGACAAAAATTGGAAAATTTTTCAGGGACTTTGAAAAAATTTCAACTGGAATTTTAGCCATTTTTTGACGTGAAATTGTAAACATGTGGCCATGGATTTTGAAAATTCTAGAGAGAATTTTAAAAGCTTCAAGAGAATTTCAACAATTTTGAGAGGGATTTGAAAAGTTTCAATGGGAATGGGAAGAATTGGGACAAAAATTGGAAAATTTTGAAGGGACTTTGAAAAAAATTTCAACTGGAATTTTAGCAATTTTTTGATGTGAAATTGTAAACATGTGGCCATGGATTTTGAAAATTCTAGAGAGAATTTTAAAAGCTTCAAGAGAATTTCAACAATTTTGAGAGGGATTTGAAAAGTTTCAATGGGAATGGGAAGAATTGGGACAAAAATTGGAAAATTTTTAAGGGACTTTGAAAAAATTTCAACTGGAATTTTAGCCATTTTTTTACGTGAAATTGTAAACATGTGGCCATGGATTTTGAAAATTCTAGAGAGAATTTTAAAAGCTTCAAGAGAATTTCAACAATTTTGAGAGGGATTTGAAAAGTTTCAATGGGAATGGGAAGAATTGGGACAAAAATTGGAAAATTTTTCAGGCTTTGAAAAAATTTCAACTGGAATTTTAGCCATTTTTTTACGTGAAATTGTAAACATGTGGCCATGGATTTTGAAAATTCTAGAGAGAATTTTAAAAGCTTCAACAGAATTTCAACAATTTTGAGAGGGATTTGAAAAGTTTCAATGGGAATGGGAAGAATTGGGACAAAAATTGGAAAATTTTTAAGGGACTTTGAAAAAATTTCAACTGGAATTTTTAGCCATTTTTTGACGTGAAATTGTAAACATGTGGCCATGGATTTTGAAAATTCTAGAGAGAATTTTAAAAGCTTCAACAGAATTTCAACAATTTTGAGAGGGATTTGAAAAGTTTCAATGGGAATGGGAAGAATTGGGACAAAAATTGGAAAATTTTTAAGGGACTTTGAAAAAATTTCAACTGGAATTTTAGCCATTTTTTGACGTGAAATTGTAAACATGTGGCCATGGATTTTGAAAATTCTAGAGAGAATTTTAAAAGCTTCAACAGAATTTCAACAATTTTGAGAGGGATTTGAAAAGTTTCAATGGGAATGGGAAGAATTGGGACAAAAATTGGAAAATTTTTAAGGGACTTTGAAAAAATTTCAACTGGAATTTTAGCAATTTTTTGACGTGAAATTGTAAACATGTTGAAGTGGATTTTGAAAATTCTAGAGAGAATTTTAAAAGCTTTAACAGAATTTCTACAATTTTGAGAGGGATTTGAAAAGTTTCAGTGGGAATGGGAAGAATTGGGACAAAAATTGGAAAATTTTTCAGGGACTTTGAAAAAATTTCAACTGGAATTTTAGCCATTTTTTTATGTGAAATTGTAAACATGTGGCCATGGATTTTGAAAATTCTAGAGAGAATTTTAAAAGCTTTAACAGAATTTCAACAGTTTTGAGAGGGTTTTGAAAAGTTTCAATGGGAATGGGTAGAATTGGGACAAAAATTGGAAAATTTTTAAGGGACTTTGAAAAAATTTCAACTGGAATTTTAGCATTTTTTTTACGTGAAATTGTAAACATGTGGACATGGATTTTGAAAATTCTAGAGAGAATTTTAAAAGCTTCAAGAGAATTTCAACAATTTTGAGAGGGATTTGAAAAGTTTCAATGGGAATGGGAAGAATTGGGACAAAAATTGGAAAATTTTTAAGGGACTTTGAAAAAATTTCAACTGGAATTTTAGCCATTTTTTTATGTGAAATTGTAAACATGTGGACATGGATTTTGAAAATTCTAGAGAGAATTTTAAAAGCTTCAACAGAATTTCAACAATTTTGAGAGGGATTTGAAAAGTTTCAATGGGAATGGGAAGAATTGGGACAAAAATTGGAAAATTTTTAAGGGACTTTGAAAAAATTTCAACTGGAATTTTAGCCATATTTGTGACGTGAAATTGTAAACATGTGGACATGGATTTTGAAAATTCTAGAGAGAATTTTAAAAGCTTCAAGAGAATTTCAACAATTTTGAGAGGGATTTGAAAAGTTTCAATGGGAATGGGAAGAATTGGGACAAAAATTGGAAAACTTTTAAGGGACTGACTTTTAAAAAATTTCAACTGGAATTTTAGCATTTTTTGACGTGAAATTGTTTCCATGTGGACATGGATTTTGAAAAATTCTAGAGAGAATTTTAAAAGCTTCAAGAGAATTTCAACAATTTTGAGAGGGATTTGAAAAGTTTCAATGGGAATGGGAAGAATTGGGACAAAAATTGGAAAATTTTTAAGGGACTTTGAAAAAATTTCAACTGGAATTTTAGCAATTTTTTGACGTGAAATTGTAAACATGTGGCCATGGATTTGAAAATTCTAGAGAGAATTTTAAAAGCTTCAAGAGAATTTCAACAATTTTGAGAGGGATTTGAAAAGTTTCAATGGGAATGGGAAGAATTGGGACAAAAATTGGAAAATTTTGAAGGGACTTTGAAAAAATTTCAACTGGAATTTTAGCAATTTTTTGATGTGAAATTGTAAACATGTGGCCATGGATTTTGAAAATTCTAGAGAGAATTTTAAAAGCTTCAAGAGAATTTCAACAATTTTGAGAGGGATTTGAAAAGTTTCAATGGGAATGGGAAGAATTGGGACAAAAATGGGAAAATTTTGAAGGGACTTTGAAAAAATTTCAACTGGAATTTTAGCCATTTTTTGACGTGAAATTGTAAACATGTGGACATGGATTTTGAAAATTCTAGAGAGAATTTTAAAAGCTTCAAGAGAATTTCAACAATTTTGAGAGGGATTTGAAAAGTTTCAATGGGAATGGGAAGAATTGGGACAAAAATTGGAAAATTTTTAAGGGACTTTGAAAAAATTTCAACTGGAATTTTAGCAATTTTTTGACGTGAAATTGTAAACATGTTGAAGTGGATTTTGAAAATTCTAGAGAGAATTTTAAAAGCTTTAACAGAATTTCTACAATTTTGAGAGGGATTTGAAAAGTTTCAATGGGAATGGGAAGAATTGGGACAAAAATTGGAAAATTTTGAAGGGACTTTGAAAAAATTTCAACTGGAATTTTAGCCATTTTTTTATGTGAAATTGTAAACATGTGGCCATGGATTTTGAAAATTCTAGAGAGAATTTTAAAAGCTTTAACAGAATTTCAACAGTTTTGAGAGGGTTTTGAAAAGTTTCAATGGGAATGGGTAGAATTGGGACAAAATTGGAAAATTTTTAAGGGACTTTGAAAAAATTTCAACTGGAATTTTAGCATTTTTTTTACGTGAAATTGTAAACATGTGGACATGGATTTTGAAAATTCTAGAGAGAATTTTAAAAGCTTCAAGAGAATTTCAACAATTTTGAGAGGGATTTGAAAAGTTTCAATGGGAATGGGAAGAATTGGGACAAAAATTGGAAAATTTTTAAGGGACTTTGAAAAAATTTCAACTGGAATTTTAGCCATTTTTTTATGTGAAATTGTAAACATGTGGACATGGATTTTGAAAATTCTAGAGAGAATTTTAAAAGCTTCAAGAGAATTTCAACAATTTTGAGAGGGATTTGAAAAGTTTCAATGGGAATGGGAAGAATTGGGACAAAAATTGGAAAATTTTTAAGGGACTTTGAAAAAATTTCAACTGGAATTTTAGCCATATTTGTGACGTGAAATTGTAAACATGTGGACATGGATTTTGAAAATTCTAGAGAGAATTTTAAAAGCTTCAAGAGAATTTCAACAATTTTGAGAGGGATTTGAAAAGTTTCAATGGGAATGGGAAGAATTGGGACAAAAATTGGAAAACTTTTAAGGGACCTTTAAAATATTTCAACTGGAATTTTAGCATTTTTTGACGTGAAATTGTTTCCATGTGGACATGGATTTTGAAAATTCTAGAGAGAATTTAAAAGCTTCAAGAGAATTTCAACAATTTTGAGAGGGATTTGAAAAGTTTCAATGGGAATGGGAAGAATTGGGACAAAAATGGGAAAATTTTTAAAGGACTTTGAAAAAATTTCAACTGGAATTTTAGCCATTTTTTTACGTGAAATTGTAAACATGTGGCCATGGATTTTGAAAATTCTAGAGAGAATTTTAAAAGCTTCAAGAGAATTTCAACAATTTTGAGAGGGATTTGAAAAGTTTCAATGGGAATGGGAAGAATTGGGACAAAAATTGGAAAATTTTTAAGGGACTTTGAAAAAATTTCAACTGGAATTTTAGCCATTTTTTGACGTGAAATTGTAAACATGTGGACATGGATTTTGAAAATTCTAGAGAGAATTTTAAAAGCTTCAACAGAATTTCAACAATTTTGAGAGGGATTTGAAAAGTTTCAATGGGAATGGGAAGAATTGGGACAAAAATTGGAAAATTTTTCAGGGACTTTGAAAAAATTTCAACTGGAATTTTAGCCATTTTTGACGTGAAATTGTAAACATGTGGCCATGGATTTTGAAAATTCTAGAGAGAATTTTAAAAGCTTCAACAGAATTTCCACAATTTTGAGAGGGATTTGAAAAGTTTCAGTGGGAATGGGAAGAATTGGGACAAAAATTGGAAAATTTTTAAGGGACTTTGAAAAAATTTCAACTGGAATTTTAGCCATTTTGTTACGTGAAATTGTAAACATGTGGACATGGATTTTGAAAATTCTAGAGAGAATTTTAAAAGCTTTAACAGAATTTCAACAATTTTGAGAGGGATTTGAAAAGTTTCAATGGGAATGGGAAGAATTGGGACAAAAATTGGAAAATTTTTAAGGGACTTTGAAAAAATTTCAACTGGAATTTTAGCCATTTTTTGACGTGAAATTGTAAACATGTGGCCATGGATTTTGAAAATTCTAGAGAGAATTTTAAAAGCTTCAACAGAATTTCAACAATTTTGAGAGGGATTTGAAAAGTTTCAATGGGAATGGGAAGAATTGGGACAAAAATTGGAAAATTTTTAAGGGACTTTGAAAAAATTTCAACTGGAATTTTAGCCATTTTTTTATGTGAAATTGTAAACATGTGGACATGGATTTTGAAAATTCTAGAGAGAATTTTAAAAGCTTCAACAGAATTTCAACAATTTTGAGAGGGATTTGAAAAGTTTCAATGGGAATGGGAAGAATTGGGACAAAAATTGGAAAATTTTTAAGGGACTTTGAAAAAATTTCAACTGGAATTTTAGCCATATTTGTGACGTGAAATTGTAAACATGTGGCCATGGATTTTGAAAATTCTAGAGAGAATTTTAAAAGCTTCAAGAGAATTTCAACAATTTTGAGAGGGATTTGAAAAGTTTCAATGGGAATGGGAAGAATTGGGACAAAAATTGGAAAACTTTTAAGGGACCTTTAAAATATTTCAACTGGAATTTTAGCATTTTTTGACGTGAAATTGTTTCCATGTGGACATGGATTTTGAAAATTCTAGAGAGAATTTTAAAAGCTTCAAGAGAATTTCAACAATTTTGAGAGGGATTTGAAAAGTTTCAATGGGAATGGGAAGAATTGGGACAAAAATTGGAAAATTTTTCAGGGACTTTGAAAAAATTTCAACTGGAATTTTAGCCATTTTTTTACGTGAAATTGTAAACATGTGGCCATGGATTTTGAAAATTCTAGAGAGAATTTTAAAAGCTTCAACAGAATTTCAACAATTTTGAGAGGGATTTGAAAAGTTTCAATGGGAATGGGAAGAATTGGGACAAAAATTGGAAAATTTTTAAGGGACTTTGAAAAAATTTCAACTGGAATTTTAGCCATTTTTTTATGTGAAATTGTAAACATGTGGACATGGATTTTGAAAATTCTAGAGAGAATTTTAAAAGCTTCAACAGAATTTCAACAATTTTGAGAGGGATTTGAAAAGTTTCAATGGGAATGGGAAGAATTGGGACAAAAATTGGAAAATTTTTCAGGGACTTTGAAAAAATTTCAACTGGAATTTTAGCCATTTTTTGACGTGAAATTGTAAACATGTGGCCATGGATTTTGAAAATTCTAGAGAGAATTTTAAAAGCTTCAACAGAATTTCAACAATTTTGAGAGGGATTTGAAAAGTTTCAATGGGAATGGGAAGAATTGGGACAAAAATTGGAAAATTTTTAAGGGACTTTGAAAAAATTTCAACTGGAATTTTAGCAATTTTTTGACGTGAAATTGTAAACATGTTGAAGTGGATTTTGAAAATTCTAGAGAGAATTTTAAAAGCTTTAACAGAATTTCTACAATTTTGAGAGGGATTTGAAAAGTTTCAATGGGAATGGGAAGAATTGGGACAAAAATTGGAAAATTTTTCAGGGACTTTGAAAAAATTTCAACTGGAATTTTAGCCATTTTTTATGTGAAATTGTAAACATGTGGCCATGGATTTTGAAAATTCTAGAGAGAATTTTAAAAGCTTTAACAGAATTTCAACAGTTTTGAGAGGGTTTTGAAAAGTTTCAATGGGAATGGGTAGAATTGGGACAAAAATTGGAAAATTTTTAAGGGACTTTGAAAAAATTTCAACTGGAATTTTAGCATTTTTTTTACGTGAAATTGTAAACATGTGGACATGGATTTTGAAAATTCTAGAGAGAATTTTAAAAGCTTCAAGAGAATTTCAACAATTATGAGAGGGATTTGAAAAGTTTCAATGGGAATGGGAAGAATTGGGACAAAAATTGGAAAATTTTTAAGGGACTTTGAAAAAATTTCAACTGGAATTTTAGCCATTTTTTTATGTGAAATTGTAAACATGTGGACATGGATTTTGAAAATTCTAGAGAGAATTTTAAAAGCTTCAACAGAATTTCAACAATTTTGAGAGGGATTTGAAAAGTTTCAATGGGAATGGGAAGAATTGGGACAAAAATTGGAAAATTTTTAAGGGACTTTGAAAAAATTTCAACTGGAATTTTAGCCATTTTTGTGACGTGAAATTGTAAACATGTGGACATGGATTTTGAAAATTCTAGAGAGAATTTTAAAAGCTTCAAGAGAATTTCAACAATTTTGAGAGGGATTTGAAAAGTTTCAATGGGAATGGGAAGAATTGGGACAAAAATTGGAAAATTTTTAAGGGACTTTGAAAAAATTTCAACTGGAATTTTAGCCATTTTTTGACGTGAAATTGTAAACATGTGGCCATGGATTTTGAAAATTCTAGAGAGAATTTTAAAAGCTTCAAGAGAATTTCAACAATTTTGAGAGGGATTTGAAAAGTTTCAATGGGAATGGGAAGAATTGGGACAAAAATTGGAAAATTTTGAAGGGACTTTGAAAAAATTTCAACTGGAATTTTAGCAATTTTTTGATGTGAAATTGTAAACATGTGGCCATGGATTTTGAAAATTCTAGAGAGAATTTTAAAAGCTTCAAGAGAATTTCAACAATTTTGAGAGGGATTTGAAAAGTTTCAATGGGAATGGGAAGAATTGGGACAAAAATGGGAAAATTTTGAAGGGACTTTGAAAAAATTTCAACTGGAATTTTAGCCATTTTTTGACGTGAAATTGTAAACATGTGGACATGGATTTTGAAAATTCTAGAGAGAATTTTAAAAGCTTCAACAGAATTTCAACAATTTTGAGAGGGATTTGAAAAGTTTCCATGGGAATGGGAAGAATTGGGACAAAAATTGGAAAATTTTTAAGGGACTTTGAAAAAATTTCAGCTGGAATTTTAGCATTTTTTTTACGTGAAATTGTAAACATGTGGACATGGATTTTGAATATTCTAGAGAGAATTTTAAAAGCTTCAACAGAATTTCAACAATTTTGAGAGGGATTTGAAAAGTTTCAATGAGAATGGGAAGAATTGGGACAAAAATTGGAAAATTTTTAAGGGACTTTGAAAAAAATTTCAACTGGAATTTTAGCCATTTTTTGACGTGAAATTGTAAACATGTGGCCATGGATTTTGAAAATTCTAGAGAGAATTTTAAAAGCTTCAACAGAATTTCAACAATTTTGAGAGGGATTTGAAAAGTTTCAATGGGAATGGGAAGAATTGGGACAAAAATTGGAAAATTTTTAAGGGACTTTGAAAAAATTTCAACTGGAATTTTAGGCCATTTTTTTATGTGAAATTGTAAACATGTGGCCATGGATTTTGAAAATTCTAGAGAGAATTTTAAAAGCTTCAAGAGAATTTCAACAATTTTGAGAGGGATTTGAAAAGTTTCAATGGGAATGGGAAGAATTGGGACAAAAATTGGAAAATTTTTCAGGGACTTTGAAAAAATTTCAACTGGAATTTTAGCCATTTTTTTACGTGAAATTGTAAACATGTGGCCATGGATTTTGAAAATTCTAGAGAGAATTTTAAAAAGCTTCAAGAGAATTTCAACAATTTTGAGAGGGATTTGAAAAGTTTCAATGGGAATGGGAAGAATTGGGACAAAAATTGGAAAATTTTTAAGGGACTTTGAAAAAATTTCAACTGGAATTTTAGGCCATTTTTTTATGTGAAATTGTAAATATGTGGCCATGGATTTTGAAAATTCTAGAGAGAATTTTAAAAGCTTTAACAGAATTTCAACAGTTTTGAGAGGGTTTTGAAAAGTTTCAATGGGAATGGGTAGAATTGGGACAAAAATTGGAAAATTTTTAAGGGACTTTGAAAAAATTTCAACTGGAATTTTAGCATTTTTTTGACGTGAAATTGTAAACATGTGGACATGGATTTTGAAAATTCTAGAGAGAATTTTAAAAGCTTCAAGAGAATTTCAACAATTTTGAGAGGGATTTGAAAAGTTTCAATGGGAATGGGAAGAATTGGGACAAAAATTGGAAAATTTTTAAGGGACTTTGAAAAAATTTCAACTGGAATTTTAGCCATTTTTGTGACGTGAAATTGTAAACATGTGGACATGGATTTTGAAAATTCTAGAGAGAATTTTAAAAGCTTCAAGAGAATTTCAACAATTTTGAGAGGGATTTGAAAAGTTTCAATGGGAATGGGAAGAATTGGGACAAAAATTGGAAAACTTTTAAGGGACTTTTAAAAAATTTCAACTGGAATTTTAGCATTTTTTGACGTGAAATTGTTTCCATGTGGACATGGATTTTGAAAATTCTAGAGAGAATTTTAAAAGCTTCAAGAGAATTTCAACAATTTTGAGAGGGATTTGAAAAGTTTCAATGGGAATGGGAAGAATTGGGACAAAAATGGGAAAATTTTGAAGGGACTTTGAAAAAATTTCAACTGGAATTTTAGCCATTTTTTGACGTGAAATTGTAAACATGTGGACATGGATTTTGAAAATTCTAGAGAGAATTTTAAAAGCTTCAACAGAATTTCAACAATTTTGAGAGGGATTTGAAAAGTTTCCATGGGAATGGGAAGAATTGGGACAAAAATTGGAAAATTTTTAAGGGACTTTGAAAAAATTTCAGCTGGAATTTTAGCATTTTTTTTACGTGAAATTGTAAACATGTGGACATGGATTTTGAATATTCTAGAGAGAATTTTAAAAGCTTCAAGAGAATTTCAACAATTTTGAGAGGGATTTGAAAAGTTTCAATGGGAATGGGAAGAATTGGGACAAAAATTGGAAAATTTTTAAGGGACTTTGAAAAAATTTCAACTGGAATTTTAGCCATTTTTTTATGTGAAATTGTAAACATGTGGACATGGATTTTGAAAATTCTAGAGAGAATTTTAAAAGCTTTAACAGAATTTCTACAATTTTGAGAGGGATTTGAAAAGTTTCAATGGGAATGGGAAGAATTGGGACAAAAATTGGAAAATTTTTAAGGGACTTTGAAAAAATTTCAACTGGAATTTTAGCCATTTTTTGACGTGAAATTGTAAACATGTGGCCATGGATTTTGAAAATTCTAGAGAGAATTTTAAAAGCTTCAAGAGAATGTCAACAATTTTGAGAGGGATTTGAAAAGTTTCAATGGGAATGGGAAGAATTGGGACAAAAATTGGAAAATTTTTAAGGGACTTTGAAAAAATTTCAACTGGAATTTTAGCAATTTTTTATGTGAAATTGTAAACATGTGGACATGGATTTTGAAAATTCTAGAGAGAATTTTAAAAGCTTCAACAGAATTTCAACAATTTTGAGAGGGATTTGAAAAGTTTCAATGGGAATGGGAAGAATTGGGACAAAAATTGAAAAATTTTTAAGGGACTTTGAAAAAATTTCAACTGGAATTTTAGCATTTTTTTTACGTGAAATTGTAAACATGTGGCCATGGATTTTGACAATTCTAGAGAGAATTTTAAAAGCTTCAACAGATTTTCAACAATTTTGAGAGGGATTTGAAAAGTTTCAATGGGAATGGGAAGAATTGGGACAAAAATTGGAAAATTTTTCAGGGACTTTGAAAAAATTTCAACTGGAATTTTAGCCATTTTTTTACGTGAAATTGTAAACATGTGGCCATGGATTTTGAAAATTCTAGAGAGAATTTTAAAAGCTTCAAGAGAATTTCAACAATTTTGAGAGGGATTTGAAAAGTTTCAATGGGAATGGGAAGAATTGGGACAAAAATTGGAAAATTTTTAAGGGACTTTGAAAAAATTTCAACTGGAATTTTAGCCATTTTTTTATGTGAAATTGTAAACATGTGGACATGGATTTTGAAAATTCTAGAGAGAATTTTAAAAGCTTCAACAGAATTTCAACAATTTTGAGAGGGATTTGAAAAGTTTCCATGGGAATGGGAAGAATTGGGACAAAAATTGGAAAATTTTTCAGGGACTTTGAAAAAATTTCAACTGGAATTTTAGCCATTTTTTGACGTGAAATTGTAAACATGTGGCCATGGATTTTGAAAATTCTAGAGAGAATTTTAAAAGCTTCAACAGAATTTCAACAATTTTGAGAGGGATTTGAAAAGTTTCAATGGGAATGGGAAGAATTGGGACAAAAATTGGAAAATTTTTAAGGGACTTTGAAAAAATTTCAACTGGAATTTTAGCCATTTTTTGACGTGAAATTGTAAACATGTGGCCATGGATTTTGAAAATTCTAGAGAGAATTTTAAAAGCTTCAAGAGAATTTCAACAATTTTGAGAGGGATTTGAAAAGTTTCAATGGGAATGGGAAGAATTGGGACAAAAATTGGAAAATTTTTCAGGGACTTTGAAAAAATTTCAACTGGAATTTTAGCCATTTTTTTATGTGAAATTGTAAACATGTGGCCATGGATTTTGAAAATTCTAGAGAGAATTTTAAAAGCTTTAACAGAATTTCAACAGTTTTGAGAGGGTTTTGAAAAGTTTCAATGGGAATGGGTAGAATTGGGACAAAAATTGGAAAATTTTTAAGGGACTTTGAAAAAATTTCAACTGGAATTTTAGCATTTTTTTTACGTGAAATTGTAAACATGTGGACATGGATTTTGAAAATTCTAGAGAGAATTTTAAAAGCTTCAAGAGAATTTCAACAATTTTGAGAGGGATTTGAAAAGTTTCAATGGGAATGGGAAGAATTGGGACAAAAATTGGAAAATTTTTAAGGGACTTTGAAAAAATTTCAACTGGAATTTTAGCCATTTTTTTATGTGAAATTGTAAACATGTTGAAGTGGATTTTGAAAATTCTAGAGAGAATTTTAAAAGCTTCAACAGAATTTCAACAATTTTGAGAGGGATTTGAAAAGTTTCAATGGGAATGGGAAGAATTGGGACAAAAATTGGAAAATTTTTAAGGGACTTTGAAAAAATTTCAACTGGAATTTTAGCCATTTTTTAATGTGAAATTGTAAACATGTGGCCATGGATTTTGAAAATTCTAGAGAGAATTTTAAAAGCTTCAAGAGAATTTCAACAATTTTGAGAGGGATTTGAAAAGTTTCAATGGGAATGGGAAGAATTGGGACAAAAATTGGAAAATTTTTAAGGGACTTTGAAAAAATTTCAACTGGAATTTTAGCCATTTTTTGACGTGAAATTGTAAACATGTGGCCATGGATTTTGAAAATTCTAGAGAGAATTTTAAAAGCTTCAAGAGAATTTCAACAATTTTGAGAGGGATTAGAAAAGTTTCAATGGGAATGGGAAGAATTGGGACAAAAATTGGAAAATTTTTAAGGGACTTTGAAAAAATTTCAACTGGAATTTTAGCCATTTTTTGACGTGAAATTGTAAACATGTGGACATGGATTTTGAAAATTCTAGAGAGAATTTTAAAAGCTTCAACAGAATTTCAACTGTTTTGAGAGGGATTTGAAAAGTTTCAATGGGAATGGGAAGAATTGGGACAAAAATTGGAAAATTTTTAAGGGACTTTGAAAAAATTTCAACTGGAATTTTAGCATTTTTTTTACGTGAAATTGTAAACATGTGGACATGGATTTTGAAAATTCTAGAGAGAATTTTAAAAGCTTCAAGAGAATTTCAACAATTTTGAGAGGGATTTGAAAAGTTTCAATGGGAATGGGAAGAATTGGGACAAAAATTGGAAAATTTTTCAGGGACTTTGAAAAAATTTCAACTGGAATTTTAGCAATTTTTTTATGTGAAATTGTAAACATGTGGCCATGGATTTTGAAAATTCTAGAGAGAATTTTAAAAGCTTCAAGAGAATTTCAACAATTTTGAGAGGGATTTGAAAAGTTTCAATGGGAATGGGAAGAATTGGGACAAAAATTGGAAAATTTTTAAGGGACTTTGAAAAAATTTCAACTGGAATATTAGCCATTTTTTTATGTGAAATTGTAAACATGTGGCCATGGATTTTGAAAATTCTAGAGAGAATTTTAAAAGCTTCAAGAGAATTTCAACTGTTTTGAGAGGGATTTGAAAAGTTTCAATGGGAATGGGAAGAATTGGGACAAAAATTGGAAAATTTTTAAGGGACTTTGAAAAAATTTCAACTGGAATTTTAGCCATTTTTTGACGTGAAATTGTAAACATGTGGCCATGGATTTTGAAAATTCTAGAGAGAATTTTAAAAGCTTCAACAGAATTTCAACAATTTTGAGAGGGATTTGAAAAGTTTCAATGGGAATGGGAAGAATTGGGACAAAAATTGGAAAATTTTTAAGGGACTTTGAAAAAATTTCAACTGGAATTTTAGCAATTTTTTTAAGTGAAATTGTAAACATGTGGCCATGGATTTTGAAAATTCTAGAGAGAATTTTAAAAGCTTCAAGAGAATTTCAACAATTTTGAGAGGGATTTGAAAAGTTTCAATGGGAATGGGAAGAATTGGGACAAAAATTGGAAAATTTTGAAGGGACTTTGAAAAAATTTCAACTGGAATTTTAGCAATTTTTGATGTGAAATTGTAAACATGTGGCCATGGATTTTGAAAATTCTAGAGAGAATTTTAAAAGCTTCAAGAGAATTTCAACAATTTTGAGAGGGATTTGAAAAGTTTCAATGGGAATGGGAAGAATTGGGACAAAAATTGGAAAATTTTGAAGGGACTTTGAAAAAATTTCAACTGGAATTTTAGCCATTTTTTTATGTGAAATTGTAAACATGTGGCCATGGATTTTGAAAATTCTAGAGAGAATTTTAAAAGCTTCAAGAGAATTTCAACAATTTTGAGAGGGATTTGAAAAGTTTCAATGGGAATGGGAAGAATTGGGACAAAAATTGGAAAATTTTTAAGGGACTTTGAAAAAATTTCAACTGGAATTTTAGCAATTTTTTAATGTGAAATTGTAAACATGTGGCCATGGATTTTGAAAATTCTAGAGAGAATTTTAAAAGCTTCAAGAGAATTTCAACAATTTTGAGAGGGATTTGAAAAGTTTCAATGGGAATGGGAAGAATTGGGACAAAAATTGGAAAATTTTTAAGGGACTTTGAAAAAATTTCAACTGGAATTTTAGCAATTTTTTGACGTGAAATTGTAAACATGTTGAAGTGGATTTTGAAAATTCTAGAGAGAATTTTAAAAGCTTTAACAGAATTTCTACAATTTTGAGAGGGATTTGAAAAGTTTCAATGGGAATGGGAAGAATTGGGACAAAAATTGGAAAATTTTTCAGGGACTTTGAAAAAATTTCAACTGGAATTTTAGCCATTTTTTTATGTGAAATTGTAAACATGTGGCCATGGATTTTGAAAATTCTAGAGAGAATTTTAAAAGCTTTAACAGAATTTCAACAGTTTTGAGAGGGTTTTGAAAAGTTTCAATGGGAATGGGTAGAATTGGGACAAAAATTGGAAAATTTTTAAGGGACTTTGAAAAAATTTCAACTGGAATTTTAGCATTTTTTTTACGTGAAATTGTAAACATGTGGACATGGATTTTGAAAATTCTAGAGAGAATTTTAAAAGCTTCAACAGAATTTCAACAATTTTGAGAGGGATTTGAAAAGTTTCAATGGGAATGGGAAGAATTGGGACAAAAATTGGAAAATTTTTAAGGGACTTGGAAAAAATTTCAACTGGAATTTTAGCCATTTTTTAATGTGAAATTGTAAACATGTGGCCATGGATTTTGAAAATTCTAGAGAGAATTTTAAAAGCTTCAAGAGAATTTCAACAATTTTGAGAGGGATTTGAAAAGTTTCAATGGGAATGGGAAGAATTGGGACAAAAATTGGAAAATTTTTAAGGGACTTTGAAAAAATTTCAACTGGAATTTTAGCCATTTTTTGACGTGAAATTGTAAACATGTGGCCATGGATTTTGAAAATTCTAGAGAGAATTTTAAAAGCTTCAAGAGAATTTCAACAATTTTGAGAGGGATTAGAAAAGTTTCAATGGGAATGGGAAGAATTGGGACAAAAATTGGAAAATTTTTAAGGGACTTTGAAAAAATTTCAACTGGAATTTTAGCCATTTTTTGACGTGAAATTGTAAACATGTGGACATGGATTTTGAAAATTCTAGAGAGAGTTTTAAAAGCTTCAACAGAATTTCAACTGTTTTGAGAGGGATTTGAAAAGTTTCAATGGGAATGGGAAGAATTGGGACAAAAATTGGAAAATTTTTAAGGGACTTTGAAAAAATTTCAACTGGAATTTTAGCATTTTTTTTACGTGAAATTGTAAACATGTGGACATGGATTTTGAAAATTCTAGAGAGAATTTTAAAAGCTTCAAGAGAATTTCAACAATTTTGAGAGGGATTTGAAAAGTTTCAATGGGAATGGGAAGAATTGGGACAAAAATTGGAAAATTTTTCAGGGACTTTGAAAAAATTTCAACTGGAATTTTAGCAATTTTTTTATGTGAAATTGTAAACATGTGGCCATGGATTTTGAAAATTCTAGAGAGAATTTTAAAAGCTTCAAGAGAATTTCAACAATTTTGAGAGGGATTTGAAAAGTTTCAATGGGAATGGGAAGAATTGGGACAAAAATTGGAAAATTTTTAAGGGACTTTGAAAAAATTTCAACTGGAATATTAGCCATTTTTTTATGTGAAATTGTAAACATGTGGCCATGGATTTTGAAAATTCTAGAGAGAATTTTAAAAGCTTCAAGAGAATTTCAACTGTTTTGAGAGGGATTTGAAAAGTTTCAATGGGAATGGGAAGAATTGGGACAAAAATTGGAAAATTTTTAAGGGACTTTGAAAAAATTTCAACTGGAATTTTAGCCATTTTTTGACGTGAAATTGTAAACATGTGGCCATGGATTTTGAAAATTCTAGAGAGAATTTTAAAAGCTTCAACAGAATTTCAACAATTTTGAGAGGGATTTGAAAAGTTTCAATG